>NC_040099.1:16234510-16537540 GCF_003369695.1 Bos indicus x Bos taurus
TTCCATGTTCAATTAGTTCTTGGTTTTAGGCAATATTTGGGGTAGTTGAGACATCATAAAAAGAACAAGAGTATCCTAATATTGTTCTTGTACAAAATCATTGATCTTATAAACACAAAAATCATTGTGTTTTGTTGAGGATGGTTGTGATAACTTAAATTATATATTTTCTGTTATTAATTTCTCTTCAACGTTTTACCCTTGAGAAAAAGCTTTAATAATAGGTTTGATTTGGGGTACTGTTTTTCTTGGACAAACCATGAATCAGTTTGCATTATATGAGTAAACATCAAGTGACCGCAGAGGCCACCCCAGCTTGGTGTTGCACTTTTCACAGATAAATCATACACAATAAGAGATGATAGGACAACTAAACAAAGATGGCATATGAAGAACATGTTTGGGGAAAGTACATTTTCAGAAGAGTGAAGTGGGTTGAAAAAAGGAGTGAATAAAAGGAGAAAAGCTAGAGACAACATTGTCAGCCCCCCCTTGTCTACCTGGGAAGACTTGATAAAGAAGAGAAAGAAAAGCTTACATCCACTCTTCTTTTGGTCATTGAACAACGAAGTTAATTCACACAAAGTGAATTTTGATAAAGATGGAAACCACAGCACCTAAGAATCTGTGTTTTACCAAGCTGTTGCTATTGGCAGCTTATAATGTAAGCTCTAATTTGGTATTGATACCCCAAGACCTTTATTCCTTGAAGGAACATCAGTCACCAAACATCTCAGGATTAAAATGCCGAAGTTAGGAAAGTTATACAGTCTTCTGTGATAACTGAAAAAAAGGCAAATAATGAACTAGAAGAGATTTTATCAGATAAATTAGAAAAGAGAATATGACCCAATGGAAGCTCGTTTCTTCCTACTCTGTGACAGAGGGTCCTGAGTCTGCAAAATGAAAATACCAGGAAAAACATCCCAGAAATTCTCATTTTCAATCCTATTTGTGAATTGAGCCATTCACTCATTTAAAATAGCTTCTATAACAGCCTTCCCTACTCTATTTCCTGTAAAACTGTGTTCTGAACATCAGTTGTACCAATTAAACAACAACAACAAAAAGAATGAATGCCACCATCATCCTCTGCAGGTCCCAAGCCAGGAAACTTGAAAATCATTGTTAAACACTTCCTGCATGAGTGCTAAGTTGCTTCAGTTGTGTCCAATTATTTGCAACCCTATGGACTGTAGCCTGCAAGGCTCTTCTGTCTAGGGGATTTTCTAGGCAAGAATACTGGAGTGGGTTATTATGCCATTTTCTAAGGGATCTTATGATATAGGGATTGAACCCAGGTCACTTTCATTGCAGGCAGATTATTTACTGTCTGAGCCACCAGTGAAGCCCCATTTCTTCCTAAATACTTCCATAACATTCAATTGATCTAACAAACTAAGATATGATATACAAAAATCAGTGGGAAACTTTTATGTGGGAGGAAAATAATTAAAGATTAGAATTCAAGTTACACACACACACACAAAGCACTGCTCACTTTTTTCCTGTAAGATTCCTATTCTGTCCATTTTCCCATTAATCAAGATTTCTTGAGAATTGAGTTCTGCCAAATTGAAGTTTTCCTGTAGTGACCATAAGAATTTTCTCAATCTTTTTTGTGGAGTTTATCCAACACAGAATATTCATATTTTATTTCCTATCCACTAACCATGGACTATATGAAATTTCATCCCATTAAATTTCATCTCTGGAAAATGAACATCTTGATGAAAGAAGCTGATTCTGGCAAAAATCATACATGCACAGCAGAACCTGATGCAACCGAAAGATTCAGTACATCCCACTCAATATGCCTCCTTGGCAGCAATTACAGGCTATTTCCATTTCACAGCCAAAATGGGCCTTGCTTCGCCAACTGGGGACAGGCCATGAAGTAATAGGAAGGACTGGGAATGGAGACAGGAGAACTGGATTCTAATCCAGCTCTCCATATTAGCTTGGGGATTTCTGAGCAAGTTGCTGAATCTCATTTAGCTTCAGTTTTTTCACCAGTAAAATAGAGCTAATGATACCTGATTTATTTATTTTAAATGATATATTTAAAGTTTTCTGTAATGAAATAAAGTCATAATTATCACTGTTAATATAAGCAATACATCTATAGGCTTCTCATGGCATTAAAATAATGAGTTAAAATTATTTTTCTCTTCAGCAAACCATACATTTAATACATATGGAAAGAATGAACATTCACTGAGTTGTCTTTGATGTTTAACAAAGTGGGAAAAATAAAACTGAATAGATTAGTTTAAAAATACTATATGCTGACACAAAGACGAGATTTGAAAATCTGTTTTCTACTTTTTAGCTGAAAATGTTTCACCTTCCAAAAATGGTTTGGCCGAGACTTCAAAAGCTTCCCAAAAAGTAATTACTACAGTAAAAATAAGTAGGCTACAAGGAAAACAAGTAGGAAGGATCCAGATTTTCTACTGTTTAACAGATCAGGAAATGGTGCAAAGGATATTTGGGAGGAACTACAATATAGCTTAAAATTTAATATTGATCCTTGGAGTCTCTAATAAGAAAATTAAAGTTCATTGAGTATGTACAATCCAGAATTTAGTCTGCCAAGTACTTCTGCTAAGTACTTTGCTAAATACAAAGGCATTTAAAATGTGAACTGAGCATTCAAGATGTTTAAAGCTAAGATGGGGCAGAGAGGAGGAATGTATGTATTTAAAAGGTCAATTAGTAATGAAAAGTGGCAAGTTCAGTAGACCTAAAAATGAAATGGAAATGGAAAGGATCTCTCTGGTGTAGGTTCTGACATACACTTGTATCAGAATTTTTGTACATGTTGTGTGAACTTGGACTAGTCCCTCATCTAGTTAATTGTGTGATTTTATGCCTTCAAATGATTGACTCTGTGGTATAATAATGATATGTGTACTTAGTCGCTTCAGTCATGTCTTGACTCATTGCAACCCTATGGACTGTAGCCCATCAGGTTTCTCTGTCCATAGGATTTTCCTGGCAAGAATACTGGAGTTGGTTGCCTTACCCTCCGATCCAGGGATTGAACCTGCATCTCTTGTGTCTCCTGCATTGTATATGAATTCTTTACCACTGAGCCATCAGGGAAGCCTCATAATAATGATATAGCTTTTTTTTTTTTTTTTTTTGGAAGACATTATGGTGAAGTTAGTAAAGACCTCACATATAAACTATTTCTTTAAAAAATGAATAGGATGGATGTAAACAGGAGTTGGATGAAATACCTGAAGAAAAGAGCATCATATGAAAATGCACAATCTTAGTAATATAGAAGATTCTAGAAACAAAAAGCCCATTGACAAGTGCAGAATTCAATGAAAAAAAGAAAGTTTGGAAACTAATCTGGGACCAGAAATGTTGCAGGGGCAACTCAAAAGCCTAGCTTTCCTGCTGTACACAACGTGAGAGCTCTGACACTATTAAATACTCTAGTGAACTGTGGTGTTGGAGAAGACTCTTAAGAGTCCCTTGGACTGCAAGGAGATAAAACCAGTACATTCTAAATATCAGTCCTGAGTGTTCATTGGAAGGACTGATGCGAAAGCTGAAACTCCAATACTTTGGCCACCTCATGATAAAAGTTGACTCATTGGAAAAGACTCTGATGCTAGGAGGGATTGGGGGCAGGAGGAGAAGGGGATGACAGAGGATGAGATGGCTGGATGGCATCACCAACTCGATGGACATGAGTTTGGGTGAACTCCAGGATTTGGTGATGGAGTTGGTGATGGCATGCTGCATTCATGGAGTCACAAAGAGTCAAACTCAACTGAGCGACTGAACTGAACTGACTGACTGAGTGTCTACCTGAGGGAGCTATTGCTTCACACAGCTTCCAACAAGCATGTATGCTAACTGCCTACAAAAGTTCTTCTTCAATGTAGACTTCTTCCTTAGGTGAAAATTTCCAAATCTCTGGTTGCATTTACTTTCTGAACATTAACTCGAGTATCTTGGTCTCAACAGGTCCATTTGCTTTAAATGTTTTTAAAGAAAAACAGAGGAGTTTATTTGTAGAGTAAAATGAGCTTTCCTTGAAATATATAACACTTCTATTTGGGCCTTAAAGGATGAGGACATAAACTGATGGATGGAAGTAGAAAAAGGAAATGCCTTCATGGAGGAAATGGTGGTGGTTTAGTCACTAAGTCGTGTCCAACTCTTTGCGACCCCACAGATAGTAGCCTGCCAGGCTCCTCTGCCCATGGGATTCTCCAGGCAAGAATACTGGAGTGGGTTGCCATTTCCATCTCCAGGGGATCTTTCCAATCCAGGAATCATGGAGGATGTAACAGCAAAGAAATGGAAACAAAATCTCACAGAATTGTAGGTGAATAGTGAGCTGTTATGTTGTATGCTGCTGCTGCTGCTAAGTCCCTTCAGTCATGTCTGACTCTGTGCGACCCAATGGACGGCAGCCCACCAGGCTCCCCCGTCCCTGGGATTCTACAGGCAAGAACACTGGAGTGGGTTGCCATTTCCTTCTCCAATGCATGAAAGTGAAAAGTGAAAGTGAAGTCGCTCAGTCGTATCTGACCCTCAGCGACCCCATGGACTGCAGCCTACCAGGCTCCTCTGTCCATGGGATTTTCCAGGCAAGAGTACTGGAGTGGGGTACTTCTCCGGTTATGTTCTATACAGATGTACTAAGCATATCAATAAGACTACAGTGCTTAAGATGGACCTAATCTTGAGACACAAATAAAAGACTAATTTTAAATTCACTGCCAGAGTAGATTCCAGAGGTTCAGTTCAGTTGCTTAGTCATGTCCGACTCTTTGCGACCCCATGAATCGCAGCACGCCAGGCCTCCCTGTCCATCGCCATCTCCTGGAGTTCACTGAGACTCATGTCCATCTAGTCAGTGATGCCATCCAGCCATCTCATCCTCTGTCATCCCCTTCTCCTCCTGCCCCCAATCCCTCCCAGCATCAGAGTCTTTTCCAATGAGTCAACTCTTCTCATGAGGTAGCCAAAGTACTAGAGTTTCAGCTTTAGCATCATTCCTTCCAAAGAAACCCCAGGGCTGATCTCCTTTAGAATGGACTGGTTGGATCTCCTTGCAGTCCAAGGGATTCTCAAGAGTCTTCTCCAACACCACAGTTTAAAAGCATAAATTCATTGGTGCTCAGCTTTCTTCACAGTCCAACTCTCACATCCATACATGACCACTGGCAAAACCATAGTCTTGACTAGACGGATCTTTGTTGGCAAAGTAATGTCTCTGCTTTTGAATATGCTATCTAGGTTGGTCATAACTTTCCTTCCAAGGAGTAAGCGTCTTTTAATTTCATGGCTGCAGTCACCATCTGCAGTGATTTTGGAGCCCCCCATAAATAAATTCTGACACTGTATCCACTGTTTCCCCATCTATTTCCCATGCATCTACTTCCCATGAAGTGATGGGACCAGATGCCATGATCTTTGTTGTCTGAATGTTGAGCTTTAAGCCAACTTTTTCACTCTCCACTTTCACTTTCATCAAGAGGCTTTTGAGTTCCTCTTCATTTTCTGCCATAAGGGTGGTGTCATCTGCATATCTGAAGTTATTGATATTTCTCCCAGCAATCTTGATTCCAGCTTGTGCTTCTTCCAGCCCAGTGTTTCTCATGATGTACTCTGCATAGAAGTTAAATAAGCAGGGTGACAATATGCAGCCTTGATGTACTCCTTTTCCTATTTGGAACAAGTCTGTTGTTCCATGTCCAGTTCTAACTGTTGCTTCCTGACCTGCATATAGGTTTCTCAAGAGGCAGGTCAGGTAGTCTGGTATTCCCATCTCTTTCAGAATTTTCCAGTTTATTGTGATCCACACAGTCAAAGGCTTTGGCATAGTCAATAAAGCAGAAATAGATGTTTTTTTGGAACTCTCTTGCTTTTTCCATGATCCAGGGGATGTTGGCAGTTTGATCTCTGGTTCCTCTGCCTTTTCTAAAACCAGCTTGAACACCTGGAAGTTCACAGTTCACGTATTGCTGAAGCCTGGCTTGGAGAATTTTGAGCATTACTTTACTAGTGTGTGAGATGAGTGAAATTGTGTGGTAGTTTGAGCACTCTTTGGCATTGCCTGTCTTTGGGATTGGAATGAAAACTGACCTTTTCCAGTCCTGTGGCCACTGCTGAGTTTTCCAAATTTGCTGGCATATTGAGTGCAGCACTTCCAGGAGGGCTGCCAACAACTGTGTGCTGTCCAGAGCCTCTCCCCTGTCCTTTGAAGGCAGTTAGGAGACTACTGGGCACTGATCCCTGGCCTCTGCCATTTCATTTTGAGGTAGGGATCGAGTTGGTGGTGAGGAGACTACAGGGAACCCTGAGGATGAACAACACTGAGCTGCACAAGCAGGGCCTGTTGCTCTTTGCTGAGATCCTGACTCGGCAGCCAGAAGAGATCAAGCTCTTCACAAGCTCAGCCATGTGCAGAGATGCTGGCCATGCCCTCTGAGAGGCAGTGAGCAGCCCTGTGCTGGAGGTGGCTGCTGAGGCCCTGAAGGCCATTTCTGCGTTTCTGAGGTGAGAGACCCAGACAGACTGAAATTTCCACCTCTGCGTGTACCCAAAGGCCTGTCAAAGCCAGAATAGCTTCCAGAGGATACTTGTCCTTTAGGTCAGGGAAATTTTGTCGAATCATTTCTTTCCATTATTCTGCTTACTCTGTTCTGCCTTTATGAAGCTGCCATTTGGATGTTGGGCATCCTGGATTGGTCATCTGATTTTTTTCTTCTGTTTCTTTTCTTTGTCTAACAGTTTTTCATCTTTTTGTCATTAGGTACTAGTTTCCAGGAGATTTTTTTGACTTTATTTTTCAACCCTACTATTGAGTATTTTACTTCTACTTTCATATTTTAATTTGGAAGAGTTCCTTCCAATTCTTTGCATGTCTTTTAAAATAGGATTTTAGTCTGTATTTATTTTGTGGATATAACTTTTTAAAACTCAGTCTTTTTTTCAGTCTGGACTTTGCTCCCACTTCCTTTCTACTAATTTTTCCTTTTGCGGGTGGTTGCAACGGTGCACATAGTGCGGCCGGTTGCGATAGCGCACATAGTGCGGCGGAGAGGAGCCATCCCACGTCTAAGGCCAGGGGCAGAAGCCGGGAGGACCCCATGCCCGAGGGGCAGTGGCCAAGAGGAGTTACCCCATGTCCGAGAACTTGTGTACTGAGAGCTTAAGACTCAAGTAACAGATATCAAAAAATAAGAGTTTGAGTAAAAGGAGGAGCCTGTTCTCCTCCTTCAGTCTAGTTTGCCTGGAGCTCTGGTATCTTGCAACAGTGAATTTTACACATGTAAATTCGAAAGCAATAGTATACAACATCATAATCTTTATAAAGAAAGAGTTTTTTTTTCAGCTTATGCTAATCATGATAGACTTTCCACACAAGATCTTGTCAAAAATGAAATATTGAGGATATTCTATTTCAACTATAGAAGGAAGAAATTAAAGAAAATAATATAATAACTTATCAAAAGAAACAATTCTGCAACTTTGAAATCACACTCTTTTTGAAAATTAATTTTATGTTTTCATCCATCCTGCCCATACTTTCTATCTATGGTCATTTTGTTGCTTTTGCTTTCTTCTCTAGGCATATAATTAATAGCACCTGAGGCCAAATCTGTAGTTCTTCACTCTGATGACTGTTCTTACCCTTCTTATCTTTATCAAGTTTCTTTGCCTCTATCATTTATTTGTGTCAAGCAATATCAAGAAATCTGTAAAAATCAATACTTAATAAGTTATAGTAATATTTTCAATTTCCTGTCATCTACTTTAATGTACACGTATTCTCTGTAACTCCTCATAGTTCATCCAATCCGTCTTATGATCAGTTAAATATAAAGTTAATCCTTTCCTGAGTGACTTCACATTTTACTGCATCAGAATTGGGTCTGCTAGACCAGTCATTTGGGGGCAGTTAGGAAAGTAAGGAAGATAACAATAAAGACCACAACCATCTCTGCTGCTGCTGCTAAGTCAATTTAGTCGTGTGTGACTCTGTGCAACCCCATAGATGGCAGCCCACCAGGATCCCCCATCCCTGGGATTCTCCAGGCAAGAACACTGGAGTGGGTTGCCATTTCCTTCTCCAATGCATGAAAGTGAAAGTGAAAGTGAAGTCGCTCAGTCGTGTCTGACTCCTAGCGACCCCATGGACTGCAGCCTACCAGGCCCCTCCATCCATGGGATTTTCCAGGCAAGAGTACTGGAGTGCGGTGCCATTGCCAATCATCTCTAGTAGTCACATTTCCACAAGGTAGGGTCTGTGTTGTGAATATGAATGCAAAATAGAAATAAAAGCTTGACCTATAATTCTTCAGTTATTTCTTTACTTCACCAGGGTTGGTATTGCTCTGCTGTGAATTGTCAGGTTCATTGTTTCCACAAAATATAGAGAGAATTGGACACACATTTTCTAGTATTGAAATCCCTTTGAAATGAACTTTATAAAATAATTTTTAAATTAGTACTAGAGTTTCTTAAAGAATCTACTCCACTCATTTTATGTTTGCAGGAAAACTCTTCAATGTGTTAGAGGAGCTATTTATATTTTCCAATGTATTATATGTATGCAACTTTCTTTTCTTTATTTTAATTTTAATAACTTTTCCCTATTCAACTGTAAATGTAGAATATATTCAATATACAATTCTTGAATAGAGTAATAAAAATGATCACTTTTATTCTTGTTAATTTATTGTATGATTATATTACTAATATGCATGATACTATAAAACAATTTTACTATTTTATTTTTAACAATATATTTTGACCATTTTCTGTGTTATTAAAAATAGACATGTTAAAATGTATTTATTATAACAAAAATATAGTAACTTAAGAAATCTTCTCTATAAACATCTAAAACATACTCATTAATAACAGTAACAAAAAGGAAAATTAAAATGCATTGCAGAGATTTTATGGGAAATAAAGGAAAGAAAATATCTCAGTAATAAGAAGGTGGTAGAATCAAAGCCAGTAAGACCTAGAGAAACTTAATATGACCTGAGATGTTGCTGGAAAATTTTAGGACCTTGGATATAAATGCCTACATTGTGATGCAAGTCAAAACTTTAGATCTAAAGTGTCAAGAACTTAGAACTGAAGGCCCTGGGTGAAACCAAATAAGCAATGAATGAGAAAAAAAAATGCATCCATTGCTGCAGAACACTACTACAAACTTTATTGCTGCCTGGTTCTATGAGTCTTGAAAAACTCAAGTTTTGGACCTCTGTCCCTAAGAAATGAAATGAAATAAATTGAGTCTGGCAAGGAATAATCTAAGATCCCTGACATAAACAAATAAACACCTATGTAAAAGAAAGATTTAAAGTTTTCTGTAATTATTTTTGTAAGATCTTTGTTAACTTTTGCTTTCAGGGTTATGTAAAGCTTATAAAACAATTTTGAAAGCATTTTAATTTTCTGAAGGACTTTTACAGAATTGGTGTTAATTTTTTCTTGAATGTTTGATATAATTCACTGACAAAACTTGTAGCTATAGAATTTAGTTGGTTGGGAGTCTTTGATAATTTACTTAAATAGGTATAGGGCTATTTACACTTTTTATTTCATTTGCATAAATTTTTGCAAGTGGTATTTTTTTAATTTATCTGTTTACATTTTGTCATGTATGTGTTAATAACATTTTATTATCTTTTTAATATATGTAGCATCTATAGTTGGAGAAGGCAATGGCATCCCACTCCAGTACTCTTGCCTGGAAAATCCCATGGACAGAGGAGCTTGGTGGGCTGCAGTCCATGGGGTCGCGAAGAGTCGGACACGACCGAGTGACTTCCCTTTCACTTTTCACTTTCATGCATTGGAGAAGGCAATGACATCCCACTCCAGTGTTCTTGCCTGGAGAATCCCAGGGATGGGGAGCCTGGTGGGCTGCCATCTAAGGG
This sequence comes from Bos indicus x Bos taurus, assembly GCF_003369695.1. NCBI lineage: Eukaryota > Metazoa > Chordata > Mammalia > Artiodactyla > Bovidae > Bos > Bos indicus x Bos taurus. Next base: position 16,244,443 of record NC_040099.1, read on the forward strand.
GTCGCACAGAGTCGGACACGACTGAAGTGACTTAGCAGCAGTAGCAGCAGCAGCATCTACAGTAACCACCCTTTATTCCTAATATTATTTTTATGTTTACTCATAACTGGTAGACATTTCCCAGGTTTTGTGTAGCTTCTCTATTGTATTAGTTCAGTTCAATTCAGTTCAGTCGCTCAGTCATGTCCGACTCATTGTGATCCCATGAACTGCAGCATGTGAGGCCACCCTGTCCATCACCAACTCCCGGAATTTACCTAAACTCATGTCCATTGGGTCAGTGATGTCATCCTACCATCTCATCCTCTGTCGTTCCCTTCTCCTGCCTTCAATCTTCCCCAGCATCAGGGTTTTTTCAAATGAGTCAGTTCTTCACATCAGGTGGCCAAAGTATTGGAGTTTCAGCTTCAATATCAGTCCTTCCAATGAACTGACCCCCTTTAGAATGGACTAGTTGGATCTCCTTGGAGTCCAAGTGTTAGGGTTAGGTATATATATGCTCAATTTCACTGATTTAAGCTCTTATCTTTATTTATATCTTTCTACTTACTTTAGATTTACTTTTTTCTTCCTTTTCTAGATTTTGGAATTGAAAATTTAGGTCATTGATTTAAAAATTTTCTTCATGTCTATAAATGTTTAAAGCTATGAATTTTTATCCAGTAGCTTTAGCTCCATCTCACAAATTTGTATCTATTTTATTTCATTTGAAATATGTTCTAATTTTTGTGATTGCTTTTGGCTCAATATTTTTAAAACATGATTAATGATTAATCTTAACATGTTTGGGTGTTCTTACATATTATAATTGATTTCTTCATTAAATACATTGAGCTTAAAGGCTATCCTCTGATATAATTTTTTATATTATAAAAATATAAAGAGATAAAGACAAAAGAGTAAATAATGTTTTTCAGTTATTCTAGGTATTTATTCATATGGTATCAAGGTCTTATTATTCTATCAGTTGCTGACAAAACAATGATAAAACTTCGTACTACTGAAAAATGTCCTATTAATGAAACTGTGAGTTTCTTCTTTCTGTCAATTTTTGCTTCATATATGTTGAAATTCTGCTTTATCTATACACGTTAATAACTGTTATATCTTGTTGATGAATTGCTAATTTATTATAATAAAAGGCCTCAATCTGGGGTGAAATGTTTTGCTAAAATCTATTTTATCTGATTTTATTATATTCACATTAACGTTTTTGTGTTTTCTATCTGCAGGCAAGTTTACATTATTTATTTATTTTATATTTTTGCCTTATATTTAAAATATATTTTTGTAGACAGCATAGAGTTGAAATTTACTTTAATATCCTTTCCAATTATCTTTCCTTCTTAATAGAAGTGTTTAGTATATTAATATTTAATGAAAGTACTGATATGAACAATTTTAAATCGACTATTATTATTTTTTATTTCTTCTATTGTTAGTCTCTTTCACTTTTCCCATCCTTTTTTATTATTTGAGTATTTTTCTTTTTACAATTCAATTTAACCAGTTTTTTTTTTTATTTATAGGACTTCCCAATGGCTCAGATGGTAAAGAATCTGCTTTCAATGCAGAAGATCCAGGTTCAATACCTGGGCTGGGAAGATCCCTTGGAGAAGGAAATGTTCTAAAAACTTAAGGGCAACCATTGAATTAAAATAAATGTAATATAAAGTTGTGTTTCACTGGAAAATAAAATAGCAAATAAAAGCAACAGAGAAAAAAAACTGAAGCAAAAAAAAAAGTAGGGATACAAAATGAGTTGATTTGAACCAGTCCAAATATATCATAATAAATTCAAGAAAAGTTACTAGCTCTATCAGAAGAGCAGAAAGTGAAAGGATGAATTAAGTCATACTGAGTATGTGTGTTAAGTTGCTGCAGTGGTGTAGGACTCTGTGATGCTATGGACTGTAGCCCATCAGGCTCCACTGTCCATTGGATTTCCCAGGGAAGAATACTGGAATGGGTTACCATGCCTTCCTCCAGGGGATCTTCCCAACCCAAGGATCAAACTCACTGTTTCTTTTGTCTCCTTCACTGGCAGTCAGGTTCTTTACCACTAGCACTATGTGGGAAGCCCTAGTACTGGGTATCAGTTCAGTTCAGTCGCTCAGTCGTGTCTGACTCTTCCCAACCCCATGAATCACAGCAGGCCAGGCCTCCCTGTCTATTACCAACTCCCGGAGTTCACTCAGACTCGTGTCCATTGAGTCAGTGATGCTATCCAGACATCTCATCCTCTGTCGTCCCCTTCTCCTCCTGCCCCCAATCCCTCCCAGCATCAGAGTCTTTTCCAATGACTCAACTCTTCGCATGAGGTGGCCAAAGTACTGGAGTTTCAGCTTTAGCATCATTCCTTCCAAAGAAATCCCAGGGCTGATCTCCTTCAGAATGGACTGGTTGGATCTCCTTGCAGTCCAAGGGACTCTCAAGAGTCTTCTCCAACACCACAGTTCAAAAGCATCAATTCTTCAGTGCTCAGCCTTCTTCACAGTCCAACTCTCACATCCATACATTACCACTGGAAAAACCATAGCCTGGACTAGACGAACCTTTGTTGGCAAAGTAACATCTCTGCTTTTCAATATGCTATCTAGGTTGGTCATAACTTTCCTTCCAAGGAGTAAGCGTCTTTTAATTTCATGGCTGCAGTCACCATCTTCAGTGATTTTGGAGCCCCCCAAAAATAAAGTCTGACACTGCTTCCACTGTTTCCCCATCTATTTCCCATACAGTGATGGGACCAGATGCCATGATCTTCATTTTCTGAATGTTGTTTTAATCCAACATTTTCACTCTCCTCTTTCACCATCATCAAGAGGCTTTTGAGTTTATCTTCACTTTCTGCCATAAGGGTGGTGTCATCTGCATATCTGAAGTTATTGATATTTCTCCTGGCAATCTTGATTCTAGCTTGTGCTTTTCCAGCCCAGCATTTCTCATGATGTACTCTGCATATAAGTTAAATAAGCAGGGTAACAATATATAGCCTTAAAGTACTCCTTTTCCTATTTGGAACCAGTCTGTCGTTCCATGTCCAGTTCTAACTGTTGTTTCCTGACCTGCATACAAACTTCTCAAGAGGCAGGTCAGGTGGTCTGGTATTCCCACCTCTTTCAGAATTTTCCACAGTTTATTGTGATCCACACAGTCAAAGGCTTTGGCATAGTCAATAAAGCAGAAATAGATGTTTTTCTGGAACTCTCTTGCTTTTTCCATGATCCAGCAGATGTTGGCAATTTGGTCTCTGGTTCCTCTGCCTTTTCTAAAACCAGCTTGAACATCAGGAATTTCACAGTTCACATATTGCTGAAGCCTGTCTTAGAGAATTTTGAGCATTACTTTACTAGCCTGTGAAATGAGTGCAATTGTGCAGTAGTTTGAGCATTCTTTGGCATTGCCTTTCTTTGAGATTGGAGTAAAAACTGACCTTTTCCAGTCCTGTGGCCACTGCTGAGTTTTCCAAATTTGCTGGCATATTGAGTGCAGCACTTTCACAGCATCGTCTTTCAGGATTTGAAATAGCTCAACTGGAATTCCATCACCTCCGCTAGCTTTGTTCTTAGTGATGCTTTCTAAGGCCCACTTGACTTCACATTCCAGGATGTCTGGCTTTAGGTCAGTGATTACACTATCATGATTATCTGGGTCATGAAAATCTTTTTTGTACAGTTCTTCTGTGTATTCTTGCCATTTCTTCTTAATATCTTCTGCTTCTGTTAGGTCCGTAGCATTTCTGTCCTTTATCGAGCCCATCTTTGCATGAAATGTTCGCTTGGTATCTCTAATTTTCTTGAAGAGATCTCTAGTCTTTCCTGTTCTGTTGTTTTCCTCTATTTCTTTTCATTGATTGCTGAAGAAGGCTTTCTTATCTCTTCTTGCTATTCTTTGGAACTCTGCATTCAGATGCTTATATCTTTCCTTTTCTCCTTTGATTTTCTTTAGCACTGGGTATAGTCCTAACCAAAAAGATCTGGTTATCTATATGATACTAGTTAAGTCAAAAGTAGTAGGAGGAATGATAAAGTTCATTATCTAAAGTTAAAAGTAATGATTCCCCATGAAGATATAGTAATTTTGAACAGGTATGTAACTAAAACCATAAGACAAAATTTAAAACGTAAAATTGACAGATTGCAAGTTTATTTAACACTGATACTGCAACTTCTAACATTATTATGGGAATCATTAAGAAACATCTTAAATATTGTCAGGCTATTACTGCACTTGAGTCCATAGGATTCTGTTATTCAGAAGGAACAAAGAAATGGAGGAAGTCATTTATTTTCACAAACGGAAAATATCTTAAAGTCAATACTACAAAAATGACAAAGGTACTGACATTGGTCTTAATTAATGAGACACATAGTGAGAAAATTGATGGAGCTGGAATTTCTTTTATCTTTTCCTTTTCCATTGTTTCCTTTTCAAAATGTTTACTAGTGAAAGGAAAAGAGAGAAAGAAAAAAGTAAAGTGTAAATCATACTATTATTGAACAAAATGTTTACAGATCTTCCTTACATATTATACCATAAATGGACTTAAACAGAGTTATAATGTATACTTATTTCTAACTCACAAAGCTCAACCATTTCTGTGTTATTTAAGTTATCACTCCAACCTACTTTTTGATGTGTTACATCTCTATTTTCAGAGACAAAATTTGACTATCAAATATTTACATAATAATAAAAAGTCATGTTAACTCACAAAATGATCTACACTTTCAGTTGTAATATAGTGATAAATGATATCAGTCCTAGAAGTAGATGTTCTCACTTTTATTATCTGTGGTACTCCATGCTTCCAGGGCATTACTAATGGGAATGTCCAGAGCCTACTGTACTAGAAACAAACAAAAAAGCAAAAATATTTAATAAACTATAAAAATGTTGAAAGGAACTGCTAAAGACCCCCAAATAAAAACTACTACTTTCTCAGTGTAAGCATGATTGTACAATTCACACAGTTTTTTTCCTAGGATACTTGAGTGATATGAATCACACATCCAATTCAGTTCAGTTCAGTCACTCAGTCGTGTCTGACTCTTTGCAACCCAATGGACTGCAGCATGCCAGGTTTCCAAATTCATGACCAACTCCTGGAGCTTGTTCAAACTCATGTCCATCAGGTTGATGATGCCATCTAACCATCTCATCCTACCTTCCCCTTCTCCTCCTTCAATCCTTCACAGCAGCAAGGTCTTTTCCAATAAGTCAGTTCTTCCCATCATGTGGCCAAAGTATTAGATCTTCAGCTTCAGCATCAGTCCTTCCAATGAATACTCAGGACTGATTTCCTTGAGGATTGGCTGATTTGATCTCCTTGCAGTCCAAGGGACTCTCAAGAGTCTTCTCCAACATCACAGTTCAAAAGCATCAATTCATCAGTGCACAGCTTTCTTTATGGTCCAACTTTCATATCCATACATGACTACTGGAAAAACTGTAGCTTTGACTAGATGGACCTTTGTTGGCAAAGTAATGTCTCTGCTTTTTAATATATTTTCTAGGTTTGTCATAACTTTTCTTCCAAGGAGCAAGTGTCTTTTAATTTCATGGCTGCAGTCACCATCTGTAGTGATTTAGGAGCCCAAGAAAATAAAATCTGTCACTGTTTCCATTGCATGTCCATGTTCCATCAAAATGCATATGCCAAAGCCCTAACCCCTTATGTAATGTTATCCAGAAAATGGACTTTTGTGAGGTAATCAGATCATGAGGATGGAGCCCTTGAGAGTGGTATTTGTGCCTTTATAAGAAGAAAATTAAGAACTAGCTCACACTTTCTCTGATAAGTGAGGATAGAAGAAGAACTCAGACATCTTCAACCCCAAAAAGGGTTCTTCATGGAATTCAGCCATCGTGGCACCCGGATTTAGATTTTTCACCTCCAGACTTGTGAGAAATAAAATTCTGTTTTTTTTTTTTTTAAGCCATCTGATATATGAAAATGTGTTATGGAAGCCCAAATGGACTAACACACTGGTACAAGAATTCTGTGGAGAAGGAAATGGCAACGCACTCCAGTATGCTTACCTCGATAATCCCCATGGACAGAGGAAGCTGGCAGGCTATACTCCATGGTGTTGCAGAGAGTCGGACACGACTAAGCAACTAACACACACACACACACACACACACAAGAATTTTGAAGACATATTGTTGTGTAGAGGAGGAATTGGGTAATTTCACTTCTCATTTCTTGGACATTTACATAGATATCTCCAAGTGACAGCTTTTATTACAGCAGAAGACTAAATAATTTATAATAATCAGAGTAGCTTCCTTTATACTAATCAAAATATATCCTTTTCTAGGATTGTATCTCATGTTTTAGTTGTCAAGTATTAACATAAACTTGATGACAGATACTATGGCTTTCAGAACTCCCTAGAAAAAAGGAAACCAAGAAGAAAAGAGAGAACTTTGGGATGTATAGTTAATATGAGACTGAGGAAACATTATGTCCTTTTATTTAAACAATATCAGAAGTTACCAAAACAGGTTCATCATGTTTATTTGTATACCATTATCCCATTGCAGAATACACAGGATGCTATATATTTAATTAGAGCTCAGTATCTTTTCTACAGAGCTTCCTAGGTGGTGCAGTGATAACAAATCTGACTGCCAATGCAGGAAATGGAAGAGATGTGGGTTTAATCTTTGGATTGAGAAGATCCTCTGGAGTAGGAAATGGCAACCCATTTCAGTATCCTTGTCTGTGAAGATCCACGGATAGAGAAACCCGGTGGTCTACAGTACACAGGATTGCAAAGAGTCAGACATGACTGGGCACACATGAGCACTCTTCTACAAGGCACTTTGCTCACCTCTTCACAACCTTTATTATTTTATATTTGAAATGCCTCTTCATATACTTCGAGATTCTTCTCCCCATCAAGAAAAGGCTGTCATGTTGCAAAGTGTCTATTATCAGGTGTGTCTAATGAAAAAAGAAAAAAAAAAAATGAATGGACTTGGGTTTCTAGTTCAACATGTAGGGAGATTGGAAGTCAACCCTTTATCCTAAAAACAAGTAAAAAACTGAACAGATGGAAAACTCAACAACTCTCCTTGGATCATAAGAGAAGGGAGGACACAGGGCAAGCTATTGCCGCCAAGACTGGAGAGATATACAGATGAATACAGAGAATTACAATTACCATCCACCACAGAAACCAGTGCCAGGTAGGAAAACTTGACCTCAGATAGAAAAATTGCAGGAGACTCAGTGTAGACAACTCTGAGAGTTAAAATACTTAGGGAGAACCAATTATAGAGGTCTGCTACAGTACTGTAAGATTCACCTCCAGGAACTAAACTAGGTCCCCAAAATAAACATCAGGAAAAAAAAAAAAAAGTCTACTTAGCCTTTCAGCAGGAAGAGGAGAAAATTAATCATTTTGAAACATATCAGAACATTTTGTTCTTGAAAAGACTGTCCCTTAGGAGAAACTAGTTAGCCAGAGTATAACCTTCTGGATTATTTTCTGAGTCTAACTGAAACCTGAAGGGAGGAAAGTAACCAACACCAGTTAGTTCAAGTATCACTTCTCAGCTCCACCTGGGAAAAGAAAATCCTCAACTACTGGCCCTTCTAAACTTCCCTATAGAAGAAGGAAAACACAAATCAGCCCACTGTGGCTATCCTGTCTTATATTAAGGGAGAGAAAAATTGAGAAACATTTGCCAAGTGCACAGTTCTGAGGCATAGACTCAACTAAAAGACTCAGATTTAATCTTTGGACTATAGAACATTTCTCTTTTCGAAGCTCCTTTTTACATCTTACTGGAAGATCTAGCTAATGCAGTAAGACAATAAAAGGAACTACAAATTTTAGATAACAAGATGGGAGAAATAGAACTCTTCTTGTTTGTCAATGACATATTCATAAACAACAACAACAAAAATCTCGAGAAATAATAAGCAAGTAATAGCAAGGTTTCAGGATACAAGGTTAAAGTATAAAAGTTAATCACTTTCTTATATATCAACAGTGAACAAATGGAATTTGAAATTAAAATATATATATATATATATATATCTCATTTATATTGACAGCTGCCCCAATGAAATGCCTAGGTATAACTATGTTAAGAACTATATAGTTAAGAACTATATAAAGAAAGGGCTTCCCGGGTGGCTCTGTGGTAAGGAATAGCCTGCCAAAGCAGGAGATGCAGGTTCAATCCATGGGTTGAGAAGATTCCCTGGAGAAGGAAATGACAACCCATTCCAATATTATTGCCTGGGAAATCCCATGGATAGAAGAGCCTGGTGAGCTATAGTTCTTGGGGAAGCAAAAGAGTTGGACATGACTAAGTGACTAAACAACGACAACAACAATATAAAGAAAGTTACCAAACTTTGAAGAACAAAATCACATAATTAAAGTGAAGGTATATTCTGTGTGTATGGATAAGAAGACTCACTATTGTCAGATGTCAGCTCCTGAATCTATAGATTCAATGCAATACCAATCAAAACCCAGCAAACTATTTTGTCAATATTGACAAACTTTCTGAAGTTTAAATGGAGAAACAAAAGACCCATAATAGCTGAAAGAGAGGAACAAATTTGAAAGACTGACATTACTCAACTTCAAAACTTATTATAAACCCACAGTAATTAAAACAGTGTGCTTTTGGTGAAAAATAGACAAGTAGATCAATGGAATTGAGGAAAAAGACCATTGATAGACTCACATAAATATAGTAAATGATTTTCGACAAAGTAGAAAAGACAGTACAATGAACCAAAGATAACCTTTTAAAAAAATGGTTCTGGAACAACTGAATTTTCAAATTAAAATAATGAGTCTAGATATAGATATTATATCCTGCACAAGAATAACTCAAAATGGTACACAATCCTAAACAAATACAAAACGATAAGATTCCTAAAAGATGTTCTTGTTGTTTAGTTGCTAAGTCATGGCCTACTCTTTTGGAACTCCATGAACAGTAACTCACCAGGCTTTTCTGTCCATAGGATTTCCCAGGCAATAATACTTGAGTGGGTTGCCATTTCTTCTCCAGGGTACCTTTGCAACCCAGGGATCAAATCCATATCACCTGCTTGGCAGGCAGCTTCTTTATCACTGAGCCACCTGAGAAGCCCTCCTAGAAGATAACATAATAGAAAATCTAGATGACCCTGGGTATGGCAATGATGTTTTTAGATACAACATCAAGAGCATGATCCATAAAAGAAATGCAGATGAACTGACTTCATCAAAATTAAAACCTTTAGCTATGTGAATTTCAATATCAAGAGAATGAGAAGATGTCATAGACTGAGAGAAAATATTTGCCAAAAAAAAGCAACAACATAGAAAAATATTATACAAAATATGGAAAGAACTCCTAAAATTTAACAATAAAAATAAAAGTAGCCTAATTACAAAATTGGTTAAAATCCTGAACAAATAGCACCAAAGAAGATATATCAGATCAGATCAGATCAGTCACTCAGTCATGTCTGACTCTTGAGACCCCATGAATCGCAGCACGCCAGGCCTCCCTATCCATCACCAACTCCCGGAGTTCACTCAGACTCACATCCATTGAGTCAGTGATGCCATCCAGCCATCTCATCCTCTGTTGTTCCCTTCTTCTCCTACCCCCCAATCCCTCCCAGCATCAGTCTTTTCCAATGAGTCAACTCTTCGCATGAGGTGGCCAAAGTACTGGACTTTCAGCTTTAGCATCATTCCTTCCAAAGAAATCCCAGGGCTGATCTCCTTCAGAATGGACTGGTTGGATCTCCTTGCAGTCCAAGGGACTCTCAAGAGTCTTCTCCAACACCACAGTTGAAAAGCATCAATTCTTCGGCGCTCAGCCTTCTTCACAGTCCAACTCTTATATAGATGGCAAATAAACATGAAACGAGCCATTGCATACCACATACCATCAGGGAAATGCAAATTAAAACAATGAGATACCATTATTCACCAATTAGAATGCCCAAATCTAGCACATTGACAATACCAAATGCTGAGGATGTAGAACAACAGAACCCTAATTCATTGCTAGAGGAAATGTAATTTCCACTAGCCATTGTTGAAAACAGTTTGGCAGTTTCTTACAAAAGTAAGAAACTGTGAAAAGATATGGGACTTCCTTAGTGGTCCAAAGGTTAAGAATCTGCTTGCTAATACAGGAAATACTGGTTCAATCCCTGGTCTAAGGAGATTCTTCATGCCATGGGGCAACAAATCCCATGCATCATTACTACTGATGTCTACATACTCTAGAGCCATACACCCCAACTACTGGAGCCTAAGGGTCATAGAGCCTGTACACTGAAGCAAGAGAAGCCACCACAACAGGAAGCCTGTGTACCACTACTATAGAGAAGCCCCTGCTCACCCTGCACAGCAAGAAAGATGCAGCACAGTCAAAAATAAATACATAAACAAAAAAATTAAAAAGAAAAGACACAGAGGAATGTTAATTGTGTATTATTAAATGAAAGAAGCCAATCTGAAAAAAAATAGAAAAACTACATAGTAAAAGTTTACAGCTACCACATATGACATTCTTGGTAAAACTATGGAGATAGTAACAAGATCAGTGGTTGTCAGAGGCTGAGGTAGAAGAAAGGTAAATATATGGAGTACAGAGGATTTTCAGGGCAATGAAGATATTTTGCATGGTGCTATAGTGATAGATACATTCCACTGTGTGTGTGGGCATGCTCAGTCACTTCAGTCATTTACAGCTCTTTGAGACCCTATAGAATGTAGCCCGCCAAGCTCTTCTGTCATGGGATTCTCCAGGTGAGAATACTGGAGTGGGTTGCCATTCCTTTCTGAAGGGTAACTTCCCACACCAGTGATCGAACCCAGGTCTCCTGCATTGCAGGTGGATTCTTTACCACTTAGCCATTTTGGAAGCCCCATACGGCATTGTACTTTTATCTAAACTAACAGAATATATAAGAGCAACAGTGAACATTAATGTAAACTAAGAACTTTGGGTGATTATGATATTCAATATAAGATTACCATTTGTTAGCATGTACCATTCTGATTTGTTGTTCAGTCGCTAAGTCATGTCTGACTCTTTGCAACTCCATGGACCGCAGCATGACAGGCTTCCCTGTCCTTCACTATGTCCCAGAGTTTTCTCAAGCTTGTGTCCACTGAGTCAGTGATGTCATCCAATCATCTCATCCTTGTCTGCCCCTTCTCCTCCTGCCCTCAATCTTTCCCAGCATCAGGGTGTTTTCCAATGATTCAGCTCTTCCCATCAGATGGCCAAAAGAATGGAGTTTCAGCTTCAGCATCAGTCCTTCCCATGAATATTCAAGATTGATTTCCTTTAGGATTGATTGGTTTGATCTCTTTGCAATCAAAAGGACTCTCAAGGGTGTTCTCCAACATCATAGTTTGAAAGCACCAATTATTTGGTGTTCAGCCTTCTTAATGGTTCAACTCTCATATCTGTACACAACTACTGGAAAAACCATAGCTTTGATTATACAGATCTTTGTCATCAAAGTGATGTGTCTGCTTTTTTTTTTTAAAGGTAAACTAGAATTTAATGAACATGTTCTATCACATTCTTATCACAGACACCATGGAGTGAATTATCTAAGATGATTTCCTTAAATCCTCAAGGAAGAATATAGCTAAATGGATTGTTGTTTGTTTGTTTTTTTGTCATAGATAAGACCTTCTCTGTGTTTTATACAATTTTTACTCCCCTTTTAAATCCAATCATTTACTCATTTAGGAATAAAGACATGAAGAAAGCAATAATAAAAATAAAGACCAAGAATGTGAGTTCCAGATCAGCCTTTTAACTTAAATATTACAATCATCAAAGGCATCATCATTGTTGTTGTCATTGTAATCATCATCCAGAGACACAGGGATAAGTCATATTTTGGGAAATTATTACTTTTGGGAGGGGGGTTCAGGATTGGGGACACGTGTACACCAGTGGCAGATTCATGTTGATGAATGGCAAAACCAATACAATATTGTAAAGTAAAAAAAAAAAAAAAAAAAAGTAAATGCATGCAAAGTGCCTTAGACATGGTTAGAACTCAACCAACAGTATTTTAAAATCTAAGAATTTATAGAAAAATTTAAAATCACAACATAAATGGATGATAATATGTTGGAATGATTTGCACTTAGGTGTACAATTCAGAATGCTTTGTTGCATATATGCTTACCTCTGCTTTTTAATATGCTGTCTAGGTTTGTCATAGCTTTCCTTCCAAGGAGTAAGTGTCTTAATTTCATGGCTGCAGTCACCATCTGCAGTGATTTTGTGGCCCAGGAAAATAAAGCCTGTCACTGTTTCCACTTTTTCCCCTTCTATTTTCCATTAAGTAATAGGACCAGATGTCATGACATTCGTTTTTTGAATTTTGAGTTTTAAGCCAGCTTTTTCACTCTCGTCTTTCACCTTCATCAAAAGACTTTTTAGTTCCTCTCCGCTTTTTGCCCTTAGAATTATGTCATCTGCATATCTGAAGTTGTTGATTTTTCTCCTGGAAATCTTTATTCTAGCTTGTGATTCATCCACTCATTCATTCATTCATTCCATGATAGGGAATATTAATAGGGGAGACTACTTTTCTTGGGGCAGTGAGTATATGAGACATTTTTGTACCATTCTGTTTTGCAATGAGCCTAAAATTCCTCTAAAAATGTTTAAAAAATTTATAAGTGCTTTGACAAAATAGGACAGAGAAGGGAAAGTATTTTAAGTCAATAAAACCTAAGAATAGCCACTCTTGTTACTATTTTTAAGTTAAGTGCTTCCTTTCAATATACTGGGCTTCTCTGGTGGCTCAGCTGGTAAAGAATTCACCTGCAATGTGGGAGACCTGGGTTTGATCCCTGCGTTGGGAAGATACCCTGAAGAAGGGAATGTCTACCCACTCCAGTATTTTGGCCTGGTTGGCAGGCTACAGTCCATGGAGTCACAAAGAGTTGGATATGACTGAGAGACTTTTACTTTCACTTTCAGTACACTGTGTTACCCATTGGAGAGAGCAGTTTAGGCTAAAGCATTTAAACTTTGTCTTCTGAGCTCCCACAGCTAGAGGCCCAAGAATGGAAACACCAGAATGGCCACATTTCTCTGAGGCAAAGTTCTTTCTCAATGGTCCTACTTATCTCTCAAAGGTACATGTTCAGGGGACTTCCCTGTGATCCAGTGATTGAGACTCTGCCCTTCCAGTGCTTTCGCTGCAGCCCGTGCAGATTTGATCACTGGTTGGGGAACTAAGATCCCACATACCTTACAGTGCAACCAAAGGGAGCAAAAACAAGAAGTACCTGCTCATGTAGTGTTATATTTTCTTTTTTTTAATATAAATTTATTTATTTAATTGGAGGCTAATTACTTTAGAGTATTGTATTGGTTTTGCCATACATCAACATGAAGTGTTATATTTTCAAAAGAAAATACAAAAATTTTCAAAAATAAAATGAATATAGGTAGATTGACTTCTCTTAATTTCACTGGGCAAGAAAGGGCTGGCAATGCCCAGTTGCACATAAGATAGCTTCTTGTCTTCTCCTAATTATTTCTGTGACTCATTAGCTCCTAGAGCCTGAAGAATTTACACCATGTCTGAAGGCTTGTCTCAGCTACTTCCTTTTATTTCTTGTGCTATTCCCCCTCTCTCCCACCCATTAAACCCAGCATATATGTACTTTATCACTTCCTATGAAGTGTCTATTATTGCCTTGCTCTATGACATCTAGGTATCAGGAGCCACTTGAATGAAACACTAATGAACAGGTAATTGAACGCTATGAAAAATATTGGAATTCTTATCCTTAATGACAAGATTGATTTAGAATAGAACTTGAAAATGAAGTCGAAAGCCTGAATTGTTTCAGCAAAATCTCTTTCTCTCAAAATAAATAGACAGTAGACAAATAGATAGATGATGGACAAACAAACATATAGATATGAAAAACAGCAAGTATATTTGTGTTGTTGGGCCAAGATTGGAGAACAAGATCCTTTTTAACAAATCATAAATTCTCGTTGCCCACCAACACCACCTTTACCAATTGACCTGCAGCCAATTCAGCTCACACATTTTATTACTTTCTTGAACTCTGTGCATTTAAGTTTGAGGCTCCTGGTTTTGTGTATTCAACTGGATAATTGCAGTTAAAAAAAAAAAAAACTAACAAAGAAAAGGATTCATTAAAATAAAATATATTACATGCAAACTCATGAATCAAAAGTAAAACTTAAAACAAATTAATAGACCAAAAAGTCCACAAAAGGTAGTATTTTCCAAACTGTATTGAGGATGTACAAGAAAAAAATGATTCCAACAGCCAAAATATCTAGGAACACTAATTTAAAAAAAGGAGAATTGACAAAGTGTTTTTTTTTAATTGTAGTATTTCACATAGTCTGAAATGAATTAATGTGTAATTTGAGTCATAAAAGTATCTTCAGGGGTGTGTGTGTTCAGTGCTTCATACGTATATTTTGTAATGAAATCTTTATGTATGTGCATGCATGCAGTACCTTCTGGAATGAGTGTTTTTTGAACCATTCTTTAACTCCTCTCCTTGGTGTTTTTCTATACCTTAAAAAGTAACAGGAGTCACATGAAAGCCTCTGTAATCTTTCCAAATTTCAACAGGAAAGATGGAAAAAAAGGCATAATAATATGACATTAAATACAATGCATAATTTTACTAGAGTTTATGTCAAACTGGGTTCACTGCTAACTGTTCACTGCAGGCTCTTCTTGTCTCTACTTCCTATACAGATACCTACAATCTCATGTCATATATTCTAATTCAGCAGGCCTGTAGGATTGGGGGTTTTAGACATGAGTATGTTTTAATAGGATCCTCACTTGATTCTAATGCAGTCCAATTTTGACGTGTACCATTCTGGACTCTTCTTGCTTACAACGATATTCAATATCTCTTTGTCTAACAAAATCATACGGACATCATTTGCCATTTACCTTTACCTTTACATGTGTTTCATCCTCCGGGAATCTAATCTTTCATGCCTGGACATTGCACTGCCTCCATTACCCTGCATTCCACGGACAGGAATATATATCTCCTGGCCCTGCTGCAATAATTACTTTAGTTGTTACAACTGCCTAAGACTTTTGACAAAGAAGCTACATTACCTGTTGTGGAGAAAAGAAATGTCTAATATCCAAGAAAATTACTTATGTTCAACATTAGGACACAATGACCACAATAAGAAAAAAATTAGTAGCTGAGAGAGAACAGGTTTTATACATGCCAAAGATGGGCAGATTTTCATCTCAAGCATAAATGAAAACTGCTGGTATTTAAGAAAACAACACCAGTTTCATTCAGTTTCAGGTATTGCATTACAGTGCATAAATCTAATGAAATATAGCCCTCAGGTTAAACAGAGATGCTCCCTTCAAATAAATGAATATTAACCAGCCCATGACATTCTCAGTCTCATTAGCCCCAACTAGTTATTTCAGCTGCTGCATATATAGGCTGGCCTTCCTCAGAGACCGACCCACCTGGGGTAATAAATTGAAAACTGATGTCAGGAGAATTGCAAATTGGTTTCAAAGCAAAGAAATACAGTGGGAACATCAACGCTGTTGACAAAGACTTCTTCTGGTGCTCTGCATTCTGTCATCAACTGTTCTCACCTGGCGACAACAAACAGGATGGTCCCATATGAATCTCACTCTCTTGCCTTCTTTTGTATTTGTGGCTTTCTTTGTCTTGTCTCATTTTTTATGTTTTTTTTTTTCTCCTCTATTTAATAACACAAAGGAGAAATGGAACAGCCAAAATACATACCAATGTCTTCTAAAATACAAGCACATGCAATGGTGGAAGATTTGCAGTTTGGTTTCTCAATTTTACTTCTTATTGTGATAATAATAGTCAGTTATGGATTCTTTATTTTTACCAGAATTAAATCTTCATCTTGAAAATATCACTATATCCTGCTTTTCTCATCTTATCATCTTTTGTCAGCTAGCTCCCTAAAATTATATTAGATTGTGTAAATAATTATCTTTGAATATTTAAAAAAAAGTTGTCAAGACATCATTTAATTTGATAACTTAATTCAATGTCAGTGTTACCAGTGATTGCTACATCAATAACACCAATGGCCAATTCTCAACGTTGATCTTACTTTACTTATTTGCATTATGTAATACATAACTTTCTTCTTGATATGCTTCCTTCATTTGGGTTCCAAGATCCCACAATCTCCTTGTTCTTCTCCTAATTCACTGACTACCTCTTAGTCTCTTTTTCTGGTTTCTTCTCATCACCCTGACCTTGAAATGTACTATAACCCAAATTTCATACATTTTATTTCATCTTTTTTATAACTATTCTTATTATCTTGGAGATTTTAATGTAGTCTTTTGACTTAAATAACTGCTGTATGCTGATGGCTTAATTATTAGTTTCCAGAGCTGCTGTAACAAAGTACCATAAACTGGGTAACTTGAAACCAACTGAAATTTCTCTCTCACAGTTCTGATAGCTGAAATTTGAAACCATGGTGTTGTCAAGGCCATATTCTATCTGAAGGCTCTAGGGGAGACTCTCTTCCATGTTCTTCTCTTCAATTCTAGTATTGGTGGAAAACGGGGGTGTTATTGTGCCTTATGGATGCTTCACTCAATCTCCCCTCCTCATTGTAACATGCTTCCTTGCATGTCTATGTCTTTTCCTCTTAATAAGAACACAGTTATACTGATGAAGAATCCACCCTACTCTAGTGTCATCTCATTTTAATTAATTGCATTTGCAATAAATATTTCTAAATAAAGTCCCATTCTGAGATTTCAAGAAGAACATGAATTTCATGGGGACATCATTCAACCTAGTATCTCCTTTGTGAACTCCAAACATGTATATCCAAATTCACATCATATCTCTATTTAACAGGTATTTCAGGTTTAACATATAGAAAGCCGGACCTCTATTCTGCTTTCCTAAATATATCTTACTACAGTCTCTCCATCTCAATTATAGCAACTTCATCCTTCCAGGTACTCATTCAAAAACCTTAAAGACATTCTTTCTCCTTTCTTTATTTCATGTTATTTTTGTTCAGTTGCTAAATCATATCCAATTCTTTTGCGACCCCATGGTCTGTAAGTCACCAGGCTCCTCTGTCCAAGGGATTCTCCAGGCAAGGATCCTGGAAAAGGTTGCCATTTCCTTCTCCAGGAGATCTTCCCAACCCAGGGATCAAACCCATGCCTCATACCCCACCACTAATTATTCAACAAATTATGACAGTTTAAAAAAATGTATCCAGAGTGCAATTTCTCCTTGCCATTTCTATTCCAAACCCTGTCAAGCTTATCAAACCAATTTCTTGTGATTATTCACAAATGTGTTGTCCCATTTTTCTCTTTTCCCCTCTTGGATCTATTTTCAAAAATATATGGAGTGTAAGGCCATCACCTTAAAACCAAGTCAGACAATGTCATTTTCTGTCCAAAGTACTCCTAAAGCTTTTCCCTTCTTTCTGAGCAAAACTAGTGTCTTGTTAAAAGGTTCTATGAGAATATTCTTCCACTTACCTCTCTGACTAGATCCCCCAACTACATGGGGCTACTTCGTCTTCCTGTTATTTATCAGGTACATTACTGTCTGAGAACTTCTGCATTTGCTTCCCCTTTTGCCTGGATTCTATTTCTCAGTTATTCCCAGGCTTATTCCGTCCTTTCCTAGAAGTCTTTATTTAAATGTCATGTTTTCTCTGAGGCCTGCTATGAATATTCTATTTAAAATTTTGCTGCCCCAAACTCTCAATCCCCTTTTCCAATTAATTAGATTTTTCTCCATAGGACATATGACTTATACTACTTCTATGTACTTACATTACAGAACTGACAGTACCTATTTTGCTTATGTGTCTCCCTTCTTCGGAATGAAACTGTCAGGAGGATAGGGGTTTTATGAGCTTTGTTCAGTGTCATATCTCCTGCATTTAGAATAATGTCACACAGTGATGTTAATTACTATCGCTGAATGAGCCATGCCCGTTTACAATAAATAGTAGGAAGCCTTATGGACTGTGTTTAAAAACAACAGCTTCTACCCCAACAACAGGTTCTGTTATTCTTTATAACACATGTGCTCTGTAGTGAGTCTCTTAATCTCATAAAATTCTGTTTTGTGGATATCTCCCATTATGTGAACCCAATCTCAGAAGCACTAAACCAGACTTTAGAACTGTACTCAGTCTGTCTGTCTCAGAATTTCATACATACTTGGAAGATTTATAAAAGGCCAGTGTTACACCATGAAGAGACCAACCTTCTATTTGCCATTGTCAAATGCATCTTTTTCTGAAGAAACTCTACAATTATTTTTAAAGCTTTAAGCAGTTCAGCCTGTCTCTTTACAGATGTGGCTCAAGTTTTAAATCAACATGTCTAATGTATAAGAATGGACAGACCTAGATTTAGTCCTGATCAGAAAAGTGAAGGAAGAATGCAAATATTACAGGGGAAAACAATTGCTGACTTGCTCAGCTTTGTCCTGAAGAAACTAAAAATGCTGCAAATCCCTCAGAGTTCCTCCACCCCTTCTCCACCAGTTGTTATACAGAGATAACATTTAAAAACCTTTGTTTTTCTTCTCTTTTTAATTGCTTACAGTATTAGGATTTATCTTTATGATATGGAAAAATGTTTTTTTCAGAAATTACAATGTTTTGGAAAAGGGAAAATATTTCCCAAAGTATTATATTAATGAATGTTTATGAGATTCTGTTTCGGCAATTCAAAGGGCTCCTGAGATACCTATTCAGAGAGCTCATTTCAACAAGATAGACATTTAGTTTGACAATAAACCAGGTTATTTCATATAAGATGTGGAAGTTTCCTTCAAATGTTAACTAATTTTCCCATTCTGAACACAGATAATCATGAATTCATTTTATTTACATTCACGGAAAAATATTGAATAACATACCTTTATACAGTGACAGTATAAGATGTTTTGAACCTCTTTAAATTTTAATTTCATTGTGAAATTCCAATTAATTATGAGTGGACTTATACTGTTGTAGTATAAGAGAGAGAAAAGCCAATTCCATAGGGTTGGGCAAACTCCTACTCACTGATTGATCATAAAACTTTCATCCTTTTAGAAAGTAAAATGAGGTCACTTGATCAACTTAAGGATACGCTTGTGGGAGATGTAGTTTTGGGAACTACAGACAATATTTTCCATGGGAGAGACTTAGCATAACTCTTTTGCCATGCTATTTGAAGACATGTCTACTGATAAAATCAGATTTAAAGGTATTAATCACTGCTAGTGAGATTTTTAAGAAACTTTCCCACAATATACTAAATGGCTTTTGACACAGCAGAAAAGAAAGAAGAAAAATTATGTCTCCATGATCTATTATTTCTCTAAAAGATGAATTAGAATCCTGCTTGAAAAATATTGACATTGCACAGCTCCTGCCTCAGTAGCTGAATCATCAGGCCAAACACATTCTGATTACTCAATTAGACAGATATTCAGATTGAAAAAAATCCATTGTTTTTTAAAACAAATAAGGGCTCTTTTGATCCCTCATTTCTATAAATTGCTTCCACTGATTGTAATCTCTTTCTCTGTTTTCTGTAGCACTGAGAATTTGAGGCTGCATGGAGAGCAATGAAATTCTGAGAGCACAAGGTTAGAAGCCATCCAAAGCCTAGCGGAAGAAGATTTTGTAGGTCACAGTGACAGAAAGAGTGGGGATTACTAAGACAACTATATCCAGAAAGTGACCTGGTGATGAATTGTATATTACTGGTGAGGGGGCGAGGTATCTAGAAATACTGTTGGTTTCTGGATTATAAATTTGGGTTGACGGAGATGATGGGTAGATGATGGACAGAAAATGAGCCTATCTGGAAAAGAGCCAAATTTTATATATGTATGTATAAATTTATTTGGACTTATTAATTTTAGATTAGCTTGAAAGCTAGAGTGGATTCTGATTAGAGAGTGGTCAAATAGATCTGGAGTTCAGAAAACATGAAACTGTGAGAAATATCACTACCAGGTGTCTGGTGAGAAAAACCTAAAACTGGGTGAGACTGCTTAGCAATAAAGAAAACAAAGGAGGACTGAGGAGGACTTCAGGGTGAGCCCTGAGAACTTCCAAGCATCAGTGCCCTAAAAGGACCATGTATCTCAAGGGTATTAGAGGAAAATTCTTTGAGTTTGACTGTGATCATATCATACCTCTGATCAAAAGCATTCAATGACATTAAACATCCACAAAACAAGGTCAGATTATTATGACTGGCATTAATGATCCACTCTGCTCTGCACCATCACCACCACCGTCTAGTTTCAACATACCATTCTAACTTCATTCCCAAGGATATCTGTCAATACTGTCTTTGTTCTAAAATCACCTTATACCTGCTCCTATAAAGTTTCCTACATCTATGACTTGGCATACACAGTGCTGTTTGTATGTTGTAACCATGTCCACATGCCCTCACCTTCTGTGTGTGTTTCATTTTTCTTTAAGGCCCAGATCACTGTCTCCCCTCAGCCCCATCATCTCATTTCAATAAGACATTTTCTGCTTCCTATTGTTACATATGTCATCTAAATGTAAACATAATGCTTCATGACATGATATAAACAAGTAATATGGGTAAAGTTCTTACTATATACCCAAGTATGTTGCTGGTACTCATGAATCCTCAGTTGCCTTATGCTGTGTCTATCAAAATATTAATAGCATACATGTGGACTTGTGTAGACTTTCTTATAAGCAACTCACTACTGACTGAACAAAAGCTTGGCTATATTTGTTGTCATTGTTGTTCAGTCACTAAGTCATGTCTGACTATTTGTGATCCTAGGACCTGTAGCATGCCAGGCTCCACTGTCCTAAACTATCTCTTGCAGTTTGCTCAGTTCATGTCCATTGAGTCCATGATGCTATCAAAACATCTCATCCTCTGCCACCCCCTTTTCTTTTTGCTTTCAGTCTTTCTCAACATAAGGATCTTTTCCAAAGAGTGGAGTCTGCATCAGGAAGCCAAAATATTGGAGCTTCAGCATCAGTCCTTTCAATGAATATTCAGGATTAACTGGTTTGGATTAACCGGCTTGATCTCTTTGCAAACCAAGGGACTCTTAAGAGTCTTCTCTAACACCACAATTTGAAAGCATCAATTCATTGACATTCAGCCTTCTTTATGGTCCAGCTGTCATATCCATACATGAGTACCAGGAAAACCATAGTTTTGACTCTATAGACCTTTGTCAGCAAAGTGAGGTCTATGCTTTTTTTTTTTTTTTCTTTTTATTATTATTATTTTTTTACTTTAATTATGTTGTATACTTTTGTCATAGCTTTTCTTCCAAGTAGTTTTTAATATCATGGCTTTGACTACACTGTCCAGTGATTTTGGAGAAAGAAAATAAAATCTGTCACTGCTTCTACTTGCCCCACCCCCCGCCAACTTATTTTCCATGAAGTGATGGATACTATGGTCTTAAATTTTTGAATATTGAGTTTCAAGCCAGCATTTTCACTCCCCACATTCACCCTCATCAAGAGACACTAGTTCTTCTTCACTTTCTCCCATTAGATATCATCTGAATATTTGAGGTTGTTGATATTTCTCCTGGAAATCTTGATTCCAACTTGAGAGTCATCTAGCCTGGCATTTTGAATGATGTACTCTGCATAGACGGAGAAGGCAATGGCACCCCACTCCAGTACTCTTGCCTGGAAAATCCCATGGATGGAGGAGCCTGGTAGGCTGCAGTCCCTGGGGTTGCTAAGAATCGGACATGACTGAGTGACTTCACTTTGACTTTTCACTTTCATGCATTGGAGAAGGAAATGGCAACCCACTCCAGTGTTCTTGCTTGGAGAATCCCAGGGATGGTGGAGCCTGATGGGCTGCCATCTCTGGGGCCGCACAGAGTCGGACATGACTGAAGCGACTTAGCAGCAGCAGCAGCAACTCTGCATAGAGGTTAAATAAGCAAGATGACAATATACATCCTTGTCTTACTCCTTTCTCAATTTTGAACCAGTCCATTGTTCCATGTCCAATTATTACTTGACCAGTTAAAATTTGACTTGCTTCTTGACCAGCATACAGGTTTCTCAGGAGATAGGAAAGGTGGTCTGGTATTCTTATCTCTAAGAATTTTCCACAGTTTGTTGTGATCCAAGCAGTCAAAGGCTTTAGTAGTCAATGAAGCAAGTATTTTCTGGAACTCCCTTGTTTTTTCCCATGATCCAATGAATGTTGCCAATTTGGTCTCTGGTTCCTCTGCCTCTTTCAAAATCCAGCTTATATATCTGGAAGTTTTCGGTTCATATACAGCTGAAGCCTAGCTTGAAGCATTTTGAGCATAAGCTTGCTAGTGTGTGCAATGAATGCAAGTGTATGGTAGTAGGAACATTATTTGGCATTGCCCGTCACTTCAGTCGTGTCCGATTCTGTGCGACCCCATAGACGGCAGCCCACCAGGCTTCCCCGTCCCTGGGATTCTCCAGGCAAGAAGACTGGAGTGGGTTGCCACTTCCTTCTCCAATGCATGAAAATTAAAAGTGAAAGTGAAATCGCTCAGTCGTGTCTGACTCTTAGCAACCCCATGGACTGCAGCCCACCAGGCTCCTCCGCCCATGGGATTTTCCAGGCAAGAGTACTGGAGTGGGATGCCATTGCCTTCTCTGTATCTTTGGGATTGGAATGAAAATTGACCTTTTCAGTCCTGTGGCCACTGCTGAGTTTTCCAAATTTGCTGACATTTTGGATGCTGCACTTTAACAGCATCATCTTTTCAGATTTGGAATAGCTCAGCTGGAATTCCATCACCTCCACTAGGTTTGTTTGTAGCAATGCTTCCTAAGCCCTTTTAACTTCACAGTCCGGGAAGTCTGGCTCTAGGTGAGTGACCACACCATTGTGGTTATCTGGGTCATTAAGACCTTTCTGAATAGTTTGTCTGTGTATTCTTACCATTTCTTCTTAATCTCTTCTGCTTGTGTTAGATCCTTACAGTTTTTGTCCTTTATTGTGCCCATCCTTATATGAAATATTCCCTTGACATATCCGATTCTCTTGAAGAGGTCTCTAGTCATTCCCATGCTATTATTTTCCTCTATTTATTTACACTGTCCGTTTAGGAACATGGTCATATTTCTCCTTGTTATTTTTCAGAACTCTGCACTCAGTTGTGTATATCTTTCCTTTTCTCACTTGTCTTTTGCATCTCATCTTTCCTCAGCTATTTAAAAAGTCTCCTTAGGCAATCACTTTGCCTTCTTGCATTTCTTTCTCTTTGGGATGGTTTGGGTCACTGCCTCTTGTACAATATTACAAACTTCCATCCATAGTCCTACAAGCACTCTGTCTACCATATCTAATCCCTTTAATTTGTTTGTTACCTCCACTGTATACTCACAAGGGATTTTCTTAGTGGCTCAGATGGTTAAAAATTCACCTGCAATGCAGGATACCCTGGTTTGATACCTGTATTGGGACGATCCCCTGGAGAAGGGAATGGCTATCCACTCCAATGGACAGAGGTGCCTGTAGGCTACAGCCCACTGGTTCTCAAAGAGTCAGACATGACTGAACAACTAACATGCATACCTGAATGGTCTGGTGGTTTTCCCTACTTTCTTCAATTTAAACCTGAATTTTGCAATAAGGAGTTCATAATCTGAGCCATAGTCAGGTCAGGTCCATAGTCTTGTTTTCAATGACAGTATAGAGTGTTTCCTCAGCTGCAAAGAACATATTAATCTGATTTCAGTATTGACTATCTGTTGATGTCCATGTGTAGAGCAATCTTTTGTGTTATTGGAAAAGGGTGTTTGCTATGACCAGAATGTTCTCTTGACAAAACTCTGTTAGCCTTTGTCCTGCTTCATTTTGTACTCCAAAAACAACTTGCCTATCATTCTGGATATCTTTTTTGTTTTTAATTTATTAATTTCAATTGGAGGCTAATTACTTTACAATATTGTAGTGGTTTTACCATACATTGGCATGAACCAGCCATGGGTGTACGTGTGTCCCCCATCCTGAACCCCCCTCCCACCTCCCTTCCCATCCCATCCCTCTGGGTCATCCTAGTGCACCTGAGCACCCTGTCTCACGCATCAAACCTGGATTGGTGATCTGTTCCACAAATGATAATATACATGTTTCAATGCTATTCTCTCAAATCATCCCACCCTTGCTTTCTCCCACAGAGTCCAAAAGACTGTTCTATACACCTCTGTCTCTTTTGCTGTCTTGCATACAGGATTATCATTACCATCTTTCTAAATTCCATATATATGCATTAGTATACTGTATTGATGTTTCTCTTTCTGGCTTACTTCACTCTGTATAATAGGCTCCAGTTTCAACCACCTCATTAGAACTATTTCTTGACTTCGAATTTTTGCATTCCAATCCCCTAAGATGAGAAAGATCTTTTTTTGGATGTAAGTTACAGAAAGTGTTGTAGGTCTTCATAGAATAAGTCAACTTCAACTTCTGCATTAGTGGTTGGGCTTAGACTTGGATTACTATGATATTGAATGGTTTGCCTTGGAAATGAACTGAGATCATACTGTTATTTTTGAGATTGCATCCAAGTACTGCATTTTGGACTTATTTGTTGACTATGAGAACTACATGAGAACTACTCCATTTCTTCTAAAGGATTCTTGCCCATAGTAATAGATATAATGATCATCTGAATTAAATTTACCCATTCTCGTCCATTTTAGTTCACTGATGCCTAAAATGTTGATGTTCACTCTTGCCATATCCTGTTCAACCATGTTCAATTTACCCTGATTCATGGACCTAACATTCCATGTTCTTATGCCATACCTTTCTTCATATTATAGCATCAGTTTTTACTTTCACCACCAGACACATCCACAGTTGAGTGTCATTCCTGCTTTGGCCCAGTTGCTTCATTCTTACTGGAATTACTAGTAACTGACATCCATTCTTCCCTGGTAGCATATTTGACAAGTTCTGATGGGAGCTCATGTTATGGTGTTATATCTTTTTGCCTTTTCATACTATCTTTGGGGTTCTATATGCAAGAATACTGGAGTGGTTACCATTTCCTCCTCTAGTGAACCCCATTTTGTTAGAACTCTTCACTATGATTCAACTTCTGTGTCCCTGTATGGTATCGCTCATAGCTTCATTGAGTTATGCAAGCCCATTTGCCATGACAAGGCTGTGACCCATGAAGAGACTTGAGTATACAAGATAATGTAATACAATATAAATAAGATTAAATTTCCATTATCCAAATGATTCTTCTCTTAGTATCCACATAAAGACATTTATGAGTCTGCCTTTTCCCTCTACCCTTCCCCTCTCACAAGCACACCTTCACAAAACATTGCTTTCATAAGGATTCTATGATTTAAAAAAATAGTATATGAGAAAAGGTAGATTATTCTAGAAACATATAGCATGGGAAATAGTAACTATTCCAATATAAAAGGATATGCCAATTTAAAAAAAAAAGTTAATAAAATTCTGTTCATCCTCAGTTGTTGATAATAAAACCTTATCTTGTTAACAAAATATATTTCAGGTTTGAACATAGGAACAATTTTCTAAAACATAAAAAAATGTAAAAATGGTCCTAACCTCCTCAGAGTTGAGTTCATCTTCCATGAAGATATGTAAAGAGGATCTAAATATCCATATCTAGGACTGAGAGCCTTTATTTTGGTGGGAGATTGGACAAAACCACCACGGAGTATTTTTAGACTTAATGATTGTATGAATAACTCCTATAGTTAACCAAAATGGCAGAAGTGACAATTAAGCTATGTGTAACTGCATTTACAATATGGGTACTTTTCATATATCACATAGAGAAATACTTAAACATGAATTGCAATCTGGTTGCATACCAAGTCAGAGAGCAGTTCTCAAAACAGTATTTAAGCTAAAATCTGAATTATATGTGAATAGTGTCCACTATCCTGATATTTATGTTCATATGGCCAAAATTTCAGAGGTGTAGTACAAATACATCTGTGTGCAAGATGCTAATTTTTATTCCAAATATTTGGCATCACATAGATTTATTTGTTATATTCTCACTGCCTCCACTTAAGCTCAGTGTTTCTTCCTTCCTTCCCTGCTGTAAGAAGTTCTTTTATCTGCATACCTACTCTTATCAAAACAACAGCATTTCACATGCATTCAGAATGTGAATGTGCCTCATTTTAGGCAATGGGCATATTTTGAAATGGATATATAATATACAAATTGAATTTTCTAAATTAACTCTTATTTGAAACTGATATAGAAAATACATGATATTGGAAATGAATACAAAAAGTAATGTAAATATAATTTTTCTTGAGAAAATACTGTACCCTTTTTATATTCCCTCTATGCCTTTATTCTGGAGAAGGCAATGGCACCCCACTCCAGTACACTTGCCTGGAAAATCCCATGGATGGAGGAGCCTGTAGGCTGCAGTCCATGGGGTCTCGAAGAGTCGGACACCACTGAGCAACTTCACTTTCACTTTTCACTTTCATGCATTGGAAAAGGAAATGGCAACCCACTCCAGTGTTCTTGCCTGGAGAATCCCAGGGACGGGGCAGCCTGGTGGGCTGCTGTCTACGGGATCGCACAGAGTCGGACACGACTGAAGCGACTTAGCAGCAGCAGCAGCATGCCTTTATTCAATTTCATATTGACTTCTCTTAAAGAAAATGTTGATAACTTAGATTGGATTTAAAAATAATTTTATCTTTCATTCTGTTTTTATAATGGCCCTGTCACTCATGTTGCTGTGTCACTGCAGATCAGTGTGCTTTGTAGAAACTCTAGAACTCTAACTGTATCCTAGGGACACACTCTGGGTGTTCATAAATTATCAACTCACCAATGAAATTACCAAGAAAACCAAGTAACCAAACAAAGCTCAGATTTGATGCTACATAAAGTTAAATAGTTGCATAAATTTGTAGATCTGTTATTTTTAACTTGAAGCAAGAACTATAGCATTGTCTCAATTCTGCCTTCAGCACTCCAGCATTTTCCATTTTATTTTATGTAGGAAATTGTCTTCATAAAATGTTCTCACTGAGCTGTTTTTCTTTGAATAAAAGTCACTTCCTTTTTGAAACACATTTATTTTAGAATGTTTTAAAAATAAAAAGATAAAAAGGGAAGAAATTAAATTCCCAGACCCCACTATCAAGTGATAATAATCTCTTTCATGCCTTTCCTTTTCCAGAATCATAATTTTTGATATGCAATTTTTGACTTATATTATACTATTCCATGCCAATTCATGGACAGCTTACTCAGCTAGAATTAGATACTCTTAGAATTAATTCAAGATCTTTGAGACACGTGACAATTTAGTGACCTCACTTATAGTTGAAGAAACTACAACCCAGAAAATGTACATAAATTGCCCAAAGTTCTTCACTGTTTTCCCAGAGCTTGTTGCATTGCAGTAAGTGTGCAATCACCAAGGGTAGAAAACAGTGATGTGACTTTTGGTATGATTTTCCTTCTTAAACATCTTTATCAGAGGTATATTTTTTAAATCATACAATTACTCCATTCCAGGGTACAATCCAAAACCTTTTAATAAATATACAAATGGCATCACCATAAATCACCTTTAGAATATTTTCATCACTCCCCCACGATTCCTTATTCCCATTTAAAGGTAATTATCACCCCTCCTCTAGACCCAGGCAACCACTAGTCTACTTTCTGAGTCTGTAAAATTTTTGGCAAACCTTATCATTTCCCGGGCCTTTGGTTTTATTCAACTTTAAAATGGAGTAAGGATCAGATCAGATCAGTCGCTCAGTCATGTCCGACTCTTTGTGACCCCATGAATCCCAGCACGCCAGGCCTCCCTGTCCATCACCAACTCCCGGAGTTTACTCAGACTCACAGCCATTGAGTCAGTGATGCCATCCAGACATCTCATCCCCTGTCGTCCCCTTTTCCTCTTGCCCCCAATCCCTCCCAGCACCAGAGTCTTTTCCAGTGAGTCAACTCTTCGCATGAGGTGGCCAAAGTACTGGAGTTTCAGCTTTAGCATCATTCTTTCCAAAGAAATCCCAGGGCTGATCTCCTTCAGAATGGACTGACTGGATCTCCTTGCAGTCCAAGGGCTTCTCAAGAGTCTTCTCCAACACCACAGTTCAAAAGCATCAATTCTTTGGCACCCAGCCTTCTTCACAGTCCAACTCCCACATCCATACATGACCACAGGAAAAACCATAGCCTTGACTAGACAAATTTTTGTTGGCAAAGGAATGTCTCTGCTTTTGAATATGCTATCTAGGTTGGTCATAACTTTCCTTCCAAGGAGTAAGCGTCTTTTAATTTCATGGCTGCAATCATCATCTGCAGTGATTTTCGAGCCCTCAAAAAATAAAGTCTGACACTGTTTCCATTGTTTCCCCATCTATTTCCCATGAAGTGACAGGACCAGATGCCATGATCTTCGTTTTCTGAATGTTGAGCTTTAAGCCAACTTTTTCACTCTCCACTTTCACTTTCATCAAGAGGCTTTTGAGTTCCTCTTCACTTTCTGCCATAAGGGTGGTGTCATCTGCATATCTGAGGTGATTGATATTTCCCCTAGCAATCTTGATTCCAGCTAGTGTTTCTTCCAGTCCAGTGTTTCTCATGATGTACTCTGCATATCGGTTAAATAAACAGGGTGACATAATACAGCCTTGACAAACGGCTTTTCCTATATGGAACCAGTCTGTTGTTCCATGTCCAATTCTGACTGTTGCTTCCTGACCTGTATACAAATTTCTCAAGAGGCAGATCAGGTGGTCTGGTATTCCCATCTCTTTCAGAATTTTCCACAGTTTATTGTGATCCACACAGTCAAAGGCTTTGGCATAGTCAATAAAGCAGAAATAGATGCTCTTCTGGAACTCTCTTGCTTTTTCCATGATCCAGCGGATGTTGGGAATTTGATCCCTGGTTCCTCTGCCTTTTCTAAAACCAGCTTGAACATCAGGAAGTACAAGGTTCACATACTGCTGAAGCCTGGCTTGGAGAATTTTGAGCATTACTTTACTAGCATGTGAGATGCGTGCAATTGTGTGGTAGTTTGAGCATTCTTTGGCATTGCCTTTCTTTGGGATTGGAATGAAAACTGACCTTTTCCAGTCCTGTGGCCACTGCTGAGTTTTCCAAATTTGCTGGCATATTGAGTGCAGCACTTTCACGGCATCTTCTTTCAGGATTTGGAATAGCTCGACTGGAATTCCATCACCTCCACTAGCTTTGTTCGTAGTGATGCTTCCTAAGGCTCACTTGACTTCACATTCCAGGATGTCTGGCTCTAGGTCAGTGATCACACCCTCGTGATTATCTGGGTCGTGAAGATCTTTTTTGTACAGTTCTTCTGTGTATTCTTGCCATCTCTTCTTAATATCTTCTGCTTCTGTTAGGTCCATACCATTTCTGTCCTTTATCAAACCCATCTTTGCATGAAATGTTCCTTTGGTATCTCTGATTTTCTTGAAGAGATCCCTAGTCTTCCCCATTCTGTTTTTTTTTCCCTCTATTTCTTTGCATTGATTGCTGAAGAAGGCTTTCTTATCTCTGCTTGCTAGTCTTTGGAACTCTGCATTCAGATGTTTGTATCTTTCCTTTTCTCCTTTGCTTTTCACTTCTCTTCTTTTCACAGCTATTTGTAAGGCCTTCTCAGACAGCCATTTTTCTTTTCTGCATTTCTTTTCCATGGGGATGGTCTTGATCCCTGTCTCCTGTACAATGTCACGAACCTCATTCCGTAGTTCATCAGGCACTCTATCTATCAGATCTAGGCTCTTAAATCTATTTCTCACTTCCACTGTATAATCATAAAGGATTTGATTTAGGTCATACCTGAATGGTCTAGTGGATTTCCCTACTTTCTTCAATTTAAGTCTGAATTTGGCAATAAGGAGTTCTTTGTCTGAGCCACAGTCAGCTCCTGGTCCTGTTTTTGTTGACTGTATAGAGCTTCTCCATCTTTGGCTGCAAAGAATATAATCAATCTGACTTCGGTGTTGACCATCTGGTGATGTCTACGTGTAGAGTCTTCTCTTGTGTTGTTGGAAGAGGGTGTTTGCTATGACCAGTGCATTTTCTTGGCAAAACTCTATTAATCTTTGCGCTGCTTCATTCCATATTCCAAGGCCACATTTCCCTGTTACTCCAGGTGTTTCTTGACTTCCTACTTTTGCATTCCAGTGCCCTATAATGAAAAGGACATCTTTTTTTGGGTGTTAGTTCTAAAAGGTTTTGTAGGTCTTCATAGAATCTTTCAACTTCAGCTTCTTCAGCATTACTGCTTGGGGCATAAACTTGGATTACTGTGATATTGAATTGTTTGCCTTGGAAACAAACAGAGATCATTCTGTCATTTTTGAGATTGCATCCAAGTACCGCATTTTGAACTCTTTTGTTGACCATCATGGCCACTCCATTTCTTCTGAGGGATTCCTGCCCGCAGGAATAGTAGATACATAGTAGATATAATGGTCATCTGAGTTAAATTCACCCATTCCAGTCCATTTCAGTTCGCTGATTCCTAGAATGTCGACATTCACTCTTGCCATCTCTTATTTGACCACTTCCAATTTGCCTTGATTCATGGACCTGACATTCCAGGTTTC
Organism: Bos indicus x Bos taurus; assembly: GCF_003369695.1. NCBI lineage: Eukaryota > Metazoa > Chordata > Mammalia > Artiodactyla > Bovidae > Bos > Bos indicus x Bos taurus. The sequence continues at coordinate 16,275,127 of NC_040099.1, forward strand.
TATGCAATATTGCTCTCTACATCATCGGGCCTTGTTTCTATCACCAGTCACATCAACAGCTGGGTATTCTTTTTGCTTTGGCTCCATTCCTTCATTCTTTCTGGAGTTATTTCTCCACTGATCTCCAGTAGCATATTGGGCACCTACTGACCTGGGGAGTTTCTCTTTCAGTATCCTATCATTTTGCCTTTTCATACTGTTAATGGGGTTCTCAAGGAAAGAATACTGAAGTGGTTTGCCATTCCCTTCTCCAGTGGACCACATTCTGTCAGATCTCTCCACCATGACCCACCCATCTTGGGTTACCCCACGGGCATGGCTTAGTTTCATTGATTTAGACAAGGCTGTGGTCTTAGTGTGATTAGATTGACTAGTTTTCTGTGAGTATGGTTTCAGTGTATTTGCCCTCTGATGCTCTCTTGCAACACCTACCATCTTACTTGGGTTTCTATTACCTTAGATGTGGGATATCTCTTCACGGCTGCTCCAGCAAAGCGCAGCCATTGCTCCTTACCTTGGACGAAGGGTATCTCCTCACCACTGCCCTTCCTGACCTTCAACATGGGATAGCTCCTCTAGGCCCTTCTGCACCCGCGCAGCCACGGCTCCTTGGATGTGGGGTTGGTCCTCCTGGCCACCGCCCCTGGCCTAGGGCGTGGGGTTGCTCCTCCCGGCCACCGCCCTTGGCCTTGGGCTTAGGGGCGTGGGGGAGCTCCTCTTGCCTGCCGCCCCTGGCCTTGGGCTTGGGGCGTGGGGTATCTCTTCCTGCCACCGCCCCTACAAAAACAAAGTAAATTATTTGATATAATGTGAGCACAAAAAATTAGAGGTAGTAATAACATGAATGTATCATTCCTGATAGAGCACAAGGAAGTTATGAGCTGAGATCTCAACTTACACTGGCAAAAGGATCAAGGTTAGAGTTCAAATTCAAATCAATCTGTCCTGTTACTACACTTTACCAATTAAAGCCAAATGGACTGTGGGATCTTTTCCTATTTCCAAGCTTCTGCTTCACACCCAGTGTGGTCCAAATGCTCTCTTTGACATTAGGTCTCAGGAAGTGACGAATCAGTCGAATTCTCATTTTTTGGCCTAAGAACACCTGTTAATGGAGCCAATTAAGGCAAAGGATGACAGAGATTTGGAGGAGCTTCTGACACTTGTCCAGAAGGAACTGTGCTGAGACTGCCCATGGAAGTCTTAAATAAACCACCAAACAGCTGTCAGAAGGTAAGGATCCTGACCTTACTAAAGTCTTGGCCCAAGCCAGACTTCAGTAACAGTAATGAAGTCAATGTCTTTGGATCCTGTGGTTGAAAAATCTGTCTTCCTGGCTCTGGAGACATTTTATCAGTTTTGCTTATTGTAAAGCCTGGGTTGCACATCTGAGAAGAATCAACTAAAAATACCTATTATTCACATTTGAAGCACCTCAGCTTTCTGCTGTGAGTCAGGTGAGAGGGATGAGAGGAGTGTACATTGTCGATGTGCTTATTCCAACCAGAATAACTAATAAATTAGTTGGAATCCAGTAGCACTTCACTGCTTTCACTAGGACTGGGGGCACCTTGAATTTTTTTTCACATTGATTAATTGGAGGCAACTCAAGGCATGCAAAAGTTTCCAAGTTTTCAACATTAATCACGTAAATGAACTGAAAATAATTAGTTCATGGTGGCTTTCTGACCTATAATAATAAGCCCCAACTTAAATATATTTAGTCCAGACAGCTAAATATGACATGGGGGAAAAAAAAAAAAACAAACAAAAAAAGGAAACAAACAAGCCTAAACCTCCAGGCTTTTTTTTTTTTTTTTTCTGTGTAGCTCTCCTAATAATACAGGGTTCTGTTTAATTGGCGTGCTTGATTAGTGGCAAAAGTGGAGTACCACCTAAACCATTTTATTCAGTAGTAACATATGAGGAAGATAAGCTTTGGAAGAAGAATTAATACAGAAACTGAGGCTTCTAAAATATTTGTCAATATTATTGTTAATCCTTAAATTTTATGATTACTCGGCTTTAAATATTACCTCTTCCTTGTTTTTTCTTTTATATTTCTAATTTTTAAAATAATGTTAAGCTCTTAGAATTTTATCCTACACCCTATCCTATTGCCACCAATTCACTACCTGAGATTATAAAAAGATACTGTCATAATTTTCTTTAGTTTATAAATCTAAATAGTTAATTTGACTACCAATACAGGTTTGCACTGTAGATTTAAGTTTGAAGAATTTTGTATAGGAAATGCTTCAAAAATAAAAGGAAAATAACTCTCATTATTTGGACTATTTAAAAAATATTTTCAAAAAATAAAATAAGCTTCTTCTAGTTGTTTGTTTACAAAAATGTAGTTGATTCATTTGCTTTAGAAATGTGAGAAGAAATCATACCAAGAACATGGAATACAGACAGCTAAATGAAAACAGTTAAACTTCAACAAGGAATCCCAAAGGGAATATTTATAGTGCTATCAGGAGTCTTTCTTCAAGGTAAAATTAGTAACCAACTTAGCTACCCTGAATATGTTTAAATGCAAATAGTAGAATCATCCATTAATGATCAGTATCAATTTTAAAATTGCTTCATTTTCAGACACCTCAACACTCAAACACAGGAAAAACAAATCCATGCCAGCTCATTTTGTTCAATCAACAGAGGGTTTCCACATTTTAGATTAGATCATATCAGTGTATGTTTAATGAAATGTAAGTATATTCCTATGTCTCAATTCCTTTTTCTCTATTTTCTTTTCAATAAGATATCACCTATTTGCATGGTCTCTATCCACCTTTATATTTGTGCTTAGGATAATATACCATGTTAGAGTTTGTACAAAGGTCCAGTGTTGTGTTGAACTATGACCTACACATTTTTACTGTCAGAAAATGTAGTCTCTGGTACCAAACTTACAATTCCTTTTAAATCAGTTATTTCTCCAAAATAGTCAAGTATTACATTAGGGTTCCCCTAGTGGCTCAGGTGGTAAAGAATCTGCCCGCAGTGCTGGAGAGCTGGGTTTGATTCCTGGGTCAGGAAGATCCCCTGGAGAAGAAAATGGCAACTCACTCCAGTATTCTTGCCTGGAGAATCCCATGGACAGGAGAACCTGGCAGACTACAGTCCATGGGGTCACAAAGAATCGGAAATGACTGAGCAACTAATGTGTTTATTTTTATCAATACCATTCCGTGGAGAATATAATTTGTCCTCTATTCCTTTTCAGCTTCTTCTACTTTTTCCCTTATCACCATACTTTCCTCTCATTTGTTTCCTGAAATGGCCTTTTCCTTTACTCTAGGCCATTTCTGTACTCCCATACTGTCACAAAGCTAATTTTCCTTTAAAGCACTATTTTCATTTACTTGCTTTTCAGTCATTCATTGAGTCATTTGATTTGATTATTGATTTATTGAGCATCAATGATGTACCAGATTTTATCATGCATTTTTATTTTCACTGAGATTATGTTACACACAAAGACATTCATCCATTGCTTAATATTTGTAGTTGATCTCCATCAAAAATTTTCAAATTTCATGCTGACAATTTTCCAGTACATTTCTCTTCTATGACATATGAGTGTTCTACTCATATCCTTCCTTTGAAAGGTTCAAATCAGTTCCTAAACTTATCCTAACTTTTTTTTTTTTTTTTTGCCTGTATTATTTCCAGAATGGGCTTCCCTGATAACTCAGTTGGTAAAAAATCTGCCTGCAATACAGAAGACCCTGGCTCAGTTCTTGGGTCAGGAAGATCCCCTGGAGAAGGGATAGGTTACCACTCCAGTATTCTTGAGTGTCCCTTGTGGCTGAGAGGGTAAACAATCCATCTGTAATGTGGGAGACCTGGGTTCACTTCCTGGGTTGGGAAGATCCCCCAGAGAAGGGAACGGCTACCCACTCCAGTATTCTGGCCTGGAGAATTTCATGGACTGTATAGTCCATGGGGTCACAAAGAGTTGGACGCAACGGAGCGACTTTCACTTTCCAGAACAATGTGTATTATATATATATAATATATATTATGTTATATTATATTATATATATTCAGTTCAGTTCAGTTCAGTCACTCAGTCATGTCTGACTCTTTGGGATCCCATGAATCACAGCACGCCAGGCCTCCCTGTCCATCACACCTCCCAGAGTTCACTCAAACTCATGTTCATTGAGTCGGTGATGCCATCCATACATATCATCCTCTGTCGTCTCCTTCTCCTGTCCCCATTCCCTCCCAGCATCAGTCTTTTCCAATGAGTCAACTCTTCACTTGAGGTGGCCAGAGTATTGGAGTTTCAACTTTAGCATCATTCCTTCCAAAGAACACCCAGGATTGATCCACTTTAGAATGGACTGGTTAGAACTCCTTACAGTCCAAGGGACTCTCAAGAGTCTTCTCCAACACCACAGTTCAAAAGCATCAATTCTTTGGCGCTCAGCCTTCTTCACAGTCCAAGACTCACATCCATACATGACTACTGGAAAAACCATAGCCTTGACTAGACGGACTTTTGTTGGCAAAGTAATGTCTCTGCTTTTGAATATGCTATCTAGGTTGGTCATAACTTTCCTTCAGGTATGACATAAATCAAATCTCTTATGGTTATATAGTGGAAGTGAGAAATAGATTTAAGGGACTAAATCTGATAGACAGAGTGCCTGATGAACTATGAACAGAGGTTGATGACATTGTACAGGAGACAGGGATCAAGACCATCCCCATGGAAAAGAAATGCAAAAAAGCAAAAGGCTGCTTGAGGAGGCCTTACAAATAACTGTGAAAAGTAGAGAAGTGAAAAGCAAAGGAGAAAAGGAAAGATATAAGCATCTGAATGCAGGGTTCCAAAGAATAGAAAGGAGAGATAAGAAAGCATTCCTCAGCAACCAATGCAAAGAAATAGAGGAAAACAACAGAATGGGAAAGACTAGAGATCTCTTCAAGAAAATTAGAGATACCTAGGGAACATTTGATGCAAAGATGGTTTAAATAAAGGACAGAAATTGTAGGGACCTAACACAGGCAGAAGATATTAAGAAGAGGTGGCAAGAATACACCGAAGAACTATACGAAAAAAGAGCTTCATGACTCATATAATCATAATGGTGTGATCACTCACCTAGAGCCAGATATCCTGGAATATGAAGTCAAGTGGGCCTTAGAAAGCATCGCTATGAACAAAGCTAGTGGAAGTGATGGAATTCCAGTTGAGCTCTTTCAAATCCTGAAGGTTGATGCTGTGAAATTGCTGCATTCAGTATGTCAGCTAATTTGGAAAACTCAGCAGTGGCCACAGGGCTGGAAAAGGTCAGTTTTCATTCCAATCCCAAAGAAAGGCAATGCCAAGGAATGCTCAAACTACCACACAATTGCACCCACCTCACATGCTAGTAAAGTAATGCTCAAAATTCTCCAAGCCAGGCTTCAGCAATATGTGAACCGTGAACTTGCAGATGTTCAAGCTGCTTTTAGAAAAGGCAGAGGAACCAGAGATCAAATTGCCAACATCTGCTGGATCATCATAAAAGCAAGCAGAGTTCCCGAAAAACATCTATTTCTGCTTTATTGACTATGCCAAAGCCTTTGTCAGTGTGGAGCACAATAAACTGTGGAAAATTCTGAAAGAGATGGGAATACCAGACCACCTGACCTGTCTCTTGAGAAAACTATATGCACGTCAGGAAACAACAGTTAGAACTGGACATGGAACAACAGACTGGTTCCAAATAGGAAAAGGAGTATGTCAAGGCTGTATATTGTCACCCTGCTTATTTAACTTATATGCAGAGTACATCATGAGAAACGCTGGGCTGGAAGAAGCAAAAGCTGGCATCAAGATTGCCGGGAGAAATATCAATAACCTCAGATATGCAGATGACACCACCCTTATGGCAGAAAGTGAAGAGGAACTAAAAAGCCTGTTGATGAAAGTGAAAGTGGAGAGTGAAAAAGTTGGCTTAAAGCTCAACATTCAGAAAATGAAGATCATGGCATCTGGTCCCATCACTTCATGGGAAATAGATGGAAAAACAGTGGAAACAGTGTCAGACTTTATTTTTGGGGGGCTCCAAAATCACTTTAGAAGGTGATTGCAGCCATGAAATTAAGATGGTTACTCCTTTGAAGGAAAGTTATGACCAACCTAGATAGCATATTCAAAAGCAGAGACATTACTTTGCCAACGAAGGTCCATCTAGTCAAGGCTATGGTTTTTCCAGTGCTCATGTATGGATGTGAAATTTGGACTGTGAAGAAAGCTGAGCGCCAAAGAATTGATGCTTTTGTTCAAAACCATGTTTTGATGTTTGTGTTGTTGGAGAAGACTCTTGAGAGTCCCTTGGACTGCAAGGAGATCCAACCAGTTCATCCTAAAGGCGATCAGTCCTGGGTGTTCATTAGAAGGACTGATGCTGAGGCTGAAACTACAATACTTTGGCCACCTCTTGCAAAGAGTTGACTCATTGGAAAAGACTCTGATGCTGGGAGGGATTGGGGTCAGGAAGAGAAGGGGATGACAGAGGATGAGATTGCTGGATGGCATCACCAACTTGATGGACATGAGTTTGGGTAAACTCCAGGAGTTGGTGGTGGACAGAGAGCCCTGGAGTGCTGCAGTTCATTGGGTCACATAGAGTTGGAGATGACCGAGCGACTGAACTGAACTGAACTGAAGATAGTTAAATGCCAATAGTGAAGGAAACTTAGCTTAGGACAAGAATAACAGTAAGTGTTTTAATGCCAATTCCTCATCTAGCCTACTTGTCCTCTAGTGGCCTCTATTGCCTCTGAATGCAATAATCCACCTTGCCTTCCCTCTACCTTCTCTTTCCTCTTCCTCTACTCTCTATCATGTTGCCCCACACCATCTATTTGTCTTAATTGTTTTGTTTAATTCTATATTCCCTAACAATTTGAGAAAAATAAAACTACCATGCAAATCCTCATTGGATACAATAAAAAAGAATAACTTGAGGAGTGAGGACAAGTAAGGAGCATTAAATCTGAAGAAGAACAAAGTTAATTTTCATTCCCTTATCCTGAATCCCTGAAAGGGATTGTTTTACCTAGAAAATTGTTTTCTGATATCAGGCACTTACTTCAAGCCATTCATATCTCTATTACAATGTTCCATGACTGGTTAATTGTTATCTGTCATTGAGCCAAAGCAAGGATAAGGCAAAATAATCTGAGAAACTGCAGAATAAGGCTGCCAGGTAGAGTCTTTGAACAAAACAAAGAGAAAATTCAAGCATCTAGGCATTAAATCTAAAATAGCATCTGTCAAGAAATGTTAGAGATATACCATATTTTATCTATTTATCACTTAATATTACCATTTGTGTATTTTGCCCTTTTTTTCTGTTAGCTACATTCACATTTTATTCTAAAATACTGTTTGAATCTAAACTCTCCTACCCTCAGAAACAAATGATAATTGAAATAACATAATAAATGCAACATCTTTTCCATTTCTCCATCTTAAATTTTTTCTTTGCATTCCAGACATTACAGAACCAAATTACATTTTTGCATATTATATCAAAACAAGTGCAATCACAATAACCATTTATTTCTCAGCATTTTCATTTCTTTTTTAATGAACTTTCCCTGAGGACATTTTCACAATTGAGTATTTATTTATTATAAGCAACAAAAGAAATCTTGATTGTTCCAGCTGTGACAGAGAAACTTACTTTGATAAGCATACAGTAGATGAAACAAGAAATAATAATAATGATAAGCATTTCAATACTCCGGGATCTAAAGAAACAAAAAGAAACAAAGTGGCACTGGGTTAAGATGTTCTCTTTTCCATCTTTCTATGAAATATCTTATTTCTCATCTCTAGGATCAAATAAAAATTCTATTTCAAAATACCAGTGCTCATTATAAATTAACTTTAAAAAATGAAGCCTGTACTGATAAAAAATGCCATAACGAGAGCTTTGAAAAGGAAAGTTCTATCACTTGAATATTTAGTAGTAGTAGTAACATATGTAACAGGTAAACCATCTTTCTCCTAGACCTATTTTTATGTCATAAAATGATTGACCCACTTTTATATAGGTCTTTAGTATCCATTATTTCACTCATTCATTTGTTGTTGTTCAGTGACCAAATCGTGTCTGACTCTTTGCCACACCATGAACTGTAGCATGCCAGCCTTCCCTGTCCTCCACTATCTCCCAGAGTTTGCTCAAATTCATGTTCATTGAGTCAGTGATGCTATCTAACCATTTCATCCCCTGCTGTCCTCTTCTCCCTTTGCCTTCAATCTTTCCCAACATCAGGGTCTTTTCCAATGAGTTGACTCTTCACATTACATGGCCAAAGAATGGAGCTTTAGCTTCAACTCACTTATTTAATGCAGTAATTATTATCCATTTAATGTTTTTGAGGGACAAAAATTTGTCACAGTTTAAGTGACAACCCACTCCAGTATTCTTGCCTGGAAAATCCCATGGCCAGAGGAGCCTGGTGGTCTACACAGTCCATAGGGTCACAAAGAGTCAGACATGACTGAGCAAACACTTTCTTTCAAGTCTCTAAAATTGAATTCAGTGATTTTACTTCTCATTTACGTTACTGATTAATAGTTTGGGATCCACTAATATCATGTAGAAACTACTTATTATATCAGTTCTTCCCATTTCCTAAAAGGTAAACAGTAGTGCAGTCTGTCAATGTGTATGATATCAATTGTTAAAGAAGTTCAGAATAGAGGAAAGATGATTCCTTCTCATTACTTTACCCATATTCATTGGACTCTTGGAAACTTATAAAACATAAAATGAACTATCCTGTGTTTTGATTATGTGTGTGTGTGCATGTTTATGAAAGAAAAGTCAATATGGTTTCTGAAAGTCATTCATTTCTATGAAAATATATTAGATTATGCATTTCCCTTAATAACTTTCCTCACTTCTAAGTCTCCTTCACTTTATAGGAACCTCAACTTGCTCTTTTGGTTAAAATGCAACTAGAGAAAAGTCTCCATAAGTGCTCTCTGGATAGAGAGGAGATTATAATTAGCTAACTGCTTAACTTACTAGATATACAAAGTAAGGCAAGTATTGGCATTTTCTGTTATTTTAGGGTAAATAGAGAAACTGGATTGCAGTAGAGATAACAGAGCTATCTGTTTTGGAAGGATATAGTATTTTAAATATAGCTCCATTTTGTGAGATTTACTGTAATTGAGATCTTGGTATATTATATAGTTTAAGTTTGCAAACCATCAGTTTTTCTTAAACTATTTAAAGAAATAAGGAATCATTTAAAAAAGTATTTATAGGTCAACTGAAGATTCAAATGTGAAAAACACCACCATAATATCCTTTAAAAATGATATACAGACTACTTTTATGAGCTCAGGGGAAAAAAATGGTTTTCTAGAATTACCCAAAAAGGAATCGTTGAAGAAAAGATAAAGCCAGTTACATTACTAGAAAAGAACTTTCAATTTAAAGTAACAACAAAAAAAAATATGCCATAAAGAGGTTAAACAAACAAGTTTACAATTGGGAGAATATCTTTGCAGCATATAAAACTGACCATGTGTAAATATATGAAAAACTCCTAGAAAAAAACCTAAAAGAAATTGTCAACAATTCTGGAACAGGCCTTGCAAGGAAGTAGAAATCTAAAGGGCCAATGAACATAAAAATATATGCTCCACCTAATTATTATCAGGAAAATGTAGACTTAAATCCAACAGAATGGCTGATAGAACTAAGTCTGGCTGTGTAACGTATTTGCAGCTATGTGAATTGATGAAACCATCATGGATGTCTACACATTTCCTAGACAATATTTTGCACGGGTGTTCCTAAAGAAGGGCACAAGGATATTCAGAACAGGGATACTTTTAGTAATGTCAAAAGGCAGAAATAACCCAAGTACACATCAACCATAGAATCAAATAAATTAGCAGCTGTCAACACAAATGGATCTACAAAACATAATGCTGGACAAAGAAGCAAGTACTGGGACAATCACAGTGTATAATTAAAAATGATAATTTAAGAAAGGGGTTGTTGAATGTCAATTATACCTCAATAAAAAAATTTTTAAAACTTGAGGCCAAAAAAATTATGGCACATACACCCCTACTATATGGATGAGATACATGATATTTACATAGTTTCCAAGTAACCCCCCACAAATTACTTATAATTAAGCATCACTACGAACAAAGCCTGCTGAAGTGATGGAATTCCAGTTGAGCTATTTCAAATCCTGAAAGATGATGCTGTGAAAGTGCTGCACTCAATATGCCAGCAAATTTGGAAAACTCAGCAGTGGCCACAGGACTGGAAAAGGTCGGTTTTCATTCCAATCCCAAAGACAGACAATGCCAAAGAATGTTCAAACTACCACACAATTGCACGCATCTCACATGCTAGTAAAGTAATGCTCAAAATTCTCCAAGCCAGGCTTCAGCAATATGTGAACTGTGAACTTCCTGATGTTCAAGCTGGTTTTAGAAAAGTCAGAGGAACCAGGGATCAAATTGCCAACATCCGCTGGATCATGGAAAAAGCAAGAGAGTTCCAGAAAAACATCTATTTCTACTTTATTGACTATGCCAAGCCTTTGACTGTGTGGATCACATTAAACTGTGGAAAATTCTGAAAGAGATGGGAATACCAGACCACCTGACCTGCCTCTTGAGAAACCTATACACAGGTCAGGAAACAACAGTTAGAACTGGACAGGGAACGACCGACTGGTTCCAAATAGGAAAAGGAGTTCGTCAAGGCTGTATATTGTCACCCTGCTTATTTAACTTATATGCAGAGTAAATCATGAGAAACACTGGGCTGGAAGAAGGAAAAGCTGGGATCAAGATTGCCGGGAGAAATATCAATAACCTCAGATATGTAGATGACACCACCCTTATGGCAGAAAGTGAAGAGGAACTCAAAATCCTCTTGATGAGAGTGAAAGTGGAGAGTGAAAAAGTTGGCTTAAAGCTCAACATTCAGAAAACGAAGATCATGGCATCTGGTCCCATCACTTCATGGGAAATAGATGGAAAAACAGTGGAAACAGTGTCAGACTTTATTTTTGGGGGGCTCCAAAACCACTGCAGATGGTGACTGCAGCCATGAAATTAAAAGCCACTTACTCCTTTGAAGGAAAGTTATGACCAACCTAGATAGCATATTCAAAAGCAGAGACATTACTTTGCCAACAAAGGTCCGTCTAGTCAAGGCTATGGTTTTTCCAGTGGTCATTATGGATCAGAGAGTTGGACTGTGAAGAAAGCTGAGCACTGAAGTATTGATGCTTTTGAACTGTGGTGTTGAAGAAGACTCATGAGAGTCCCTTGGACTGCAGGGAGATCCAACCTTTCCATTCCATTCTGAAGGAGATCAGCCCTGGGGTTTCTTTGGAAGGAATGATGCTAAAGCTGAAAGTCCAATACTTTGGCCAATTCATGCAAAGAGTTGACTCATTGGAAAAGACACTGATGCTGGGAGGGATTGGGGGCAGAAGGAGAAGGGGACGACAGAGGATGAGATGGCTGGATGGCATCACTGACTCGATGGACATGAGTTTGAGTGAACTCTGGTAGTTGGCGATGGACAGGGTGGCCTGGCGTGCTGCGATTCATGGGGTTGCAAAGAGTCAGACACAACTGAGCGACTGAACTGAACTGAATTGACTTAATCCTCACCAATTACCAAGAGGAAAATATTAACCTTAAAGTGATTACTATTCTCTGACTGATGGTTAAAATTCTCTGACTGATATTACCTTAACCAGGCAAAGTGAAATCACTGAAAAAGGGGGAAAAAAGTCAAATGAAACAATGTATCACTGTAGACTACAAACAAAAATGAAAGCACTAAAGAAAATGATAGACTAATGAGCAAGAAAGTCAGGTAACAGGTTTTCTGAGATGGAGCAGAGAAAAATGCAGTGCCTAAGCTACTGACAATGGTCTATTTCTTAATCAGAGTTGTAAATACACAATAATTTTGTTTGATAATTGTCTTTAAAACAGCAAACATATCCTAGTGGCTCAGATATGGTAATGAATCTGCATCCAATAGTGGAGACATGGGTTCTATCCCCAGGTCGGGAAGATTCCCTGGAGGAAGGAATGACTGCCCACTCCAGTATTCTTGCATAAGAAATCCCGTGGACAGAGGACCCTGGTGGGCTACAGTCCATGGAGTCATGGAGTCAGACATGACTGAGAGACTAACGCTCACTCTCTAGCATGACAATTAATGAAAACAAAATGAAAACCAACCCCAAAATGAAAAGAATTGTTAGGTGAAACAAGTAGGAATCCATTGCCTATGGAATTTCTGAACAGAAGTCTCAAAGACCGACATGTATGGTCCCTGTGCATGCGTGCATGCTAAGTCACTTCAGTCATGTCCAACACACTTTGAGACTCCATGGACTGTAGCCCTCCAGGCTTCTCTGTCCATGGGATTGTCCCTGCAAGAATAATGGAGTCCTTTGCCATGGCCTCCTCCAGGGGATCTTCCCCACCCAGGGATCAAACCTACATCTCTTACACCTCCTGCATTGACAGGAGAGTTTTTACCACTAGTGCTAACTGGGAAGCCCGCATAGGCCCCTAATAGTCACTATTTATCTCAACAGGAAATAGATAATCACAAAAATATAACCCACTGTAGTGGTCAGGACAGTGTAGTCACTATAGCTGTCATTACACCCAGATCCCCTCAAATCACTTTATTTTGTTGTTGTTGTTGTTCCATTGCTGGGAGTCTCTTGCTTCTCCTCAGTTCCATCCCAGTTCAGTTTCTAATGGCCCCCACCTGTGAGGGTATTTTCAAGGATGTGAGGGTATTTCACAATGAGTTGTGAAAAAGCCACTTTGCATACAAACAGAAAGTTCCTTTATTGCATGACCCTTAAGGGTAATTCTGGCCAATGCTGGGCTATAAGAGCTCAGCACCCCTCCTTCACTCAGGATATATTCCACGTGGTCAAAATTTAAACTCTGGAGCTATCAGATGCTAAGGACATGGTTTTACCTCCACAGGGCTTCTTCTCATCCCCTAATCTCATTCTTCTATTCTCTTCAGAAATCCCTTGAACTCTAGTCCTCTTCTTAGAGTACACTCAAACTCACACACTCATGATATTACTGGTACGCCTGAGTTCAATCTTCTTCTCTCTCTTTTTTTTTTTTTTTACATAAGACTATTACTTGGATTTAGTTGAAAAGTTTGGTTTTGCGCTTAACCAGCAACACTTTCTGAGATAAGGCTAGAACAATGACAACTGTTAGCTCCTACTCTGTGAATGATGGTTTATAAGGATTCAATATAATTTTAGATGAAAATATTTTAAATAACAACACCATAGTAACATTTTAAAGTTTCATATGATATACACAGAGAAGAGCCAGACAGTCCTACTAAAGAAAAGATTGTCTGTGTTCCTGTTACCTCCACTATTCAAGGCATAATGTGCATTCTAACCGCTTTTTGTGGACTCTTTTTATTCCTTTCTTGGGGATGCTTCTAAGTGTGTGTGGAATAAAAGAGTGAGTGGTGCTTTAACTTTGCCATATGAAAAGAAACATGGATCTATGGTTTGATATCTAATCACGGTTCTGGGATGGATAATGTGGGACATATAACTCGATGCATGAAAAAGGCCTTTAGAACTTCTCACTCCAAATTCCTATTAGACAGATGTAAGACCTACTGACATTACTGAAAATGAAAAAGGGAAAATATTCCTGGGTTTGGATCGACACTGATATTTATTCAGTCTGGGACGGTTTTCAAAACTGACAGGCATATTATATTAGCTTGCTAGTTCTGCCCTAGCAAAGCACCACAGACTGAATGGCTTAAAAAATATATATATATTTATTGTCTCCCTAGAAATCCAAAATCAAGACACCAGTAAGGCTGGTTCTGTCTGAGGGCTGTGAGGAAAGGCTGTGTTTCCAGGCCTTTCTACTTGGTTTATATGTAGACCTCTTCTCTCTATGTCTCTTCGCAAGGTTTTCCCACCGAGTATGTCCCTGTACCTACATTCCTCCTTTTCATAAGGACAACACCAATCATACTGGGTTCAGACCCACCATAATAACCTCATTGTAATTTGATTTTCTCTGTAAAAAATCAAGTGTAAACAGGTGTAAAAACCCTGTTCCAAATAAGGTAATACTATGAAGTACTGCAGATTAGTACTTCAAAATATTAATTTTGAGGAGATACTTTAACTCATAATGAAAAATATTCTTAATTAAAAACACTGTAATACTTTAGAGTTAAAGAAGGGCTCTGAGGTGTTTCATTTACTATATTGTTAATTTCATTCCATTATAGAATTGAGATCGGGTGGGATTAGTGGCACATTCTACCTCCCAAAGATAAAGAGTGTTATGGGAGTTAACTCTGACCTTTGCTGAGACAAAGATTAGAAATCTTTATTGTCACACAAGAGCAGATGTTTACATATGTTTAATGAATCTAAGAATTTCTGTCTTGGGACAATTTACTCTGTCCGCAGTGGAAATCTTTGAGAAAGAAAATGAATATTTTGAACTAGAAACTATTTTTTATTTATAATCATGACCTGTTAACACTTCCTTATTGTCTTTCTGCCTTTATACTAAAGAGAACAGAAGGAATTGCCCACCACCAAACTTCTACTACCACAATATAAGGATGCAATACACCTACATTAATAGCCATAAATAATGAAAGGTTAACATTTTATTATATATGTGTGACTGATTCATTGTCTATTATTATGTCTAGGGAGGTATATGAGAAATTAGAGAAGTTGGCATCAACTCAAGCTAAGTCTATTGTAATATTATTACCCTTATAACAAAATACTATCTCAACATATGTTGTTGCCCGCTTCTGTTTTTGTTGAAAATCAAGAAGCTTTAACTTTTTAGTGCATATTTATTCTTACTTATAGATTCTTTCCTGTGAAACTTCAGAATTATAGGTTAAAATTCATTGTCTGTGAGACTGGCTGTCTTTTTGCTTTTCTTTGCTCATGTATACGTTGAGGGGAAGATATTTGGTAATATTCCACTTGTAGCTCTCAAAACTCATAATTCTATTATGAGAGAATCAGCATTTACCCATAAACCTTCTGCAGTCAAGACCTACAGGTGCCCTTTTGTCATTACAATGCCTGGAAAGAAGAAAGGAAACACCTAGGTATCACTACTATTCATACTCCTATAACCTTTTTTCTTCCTTCTCCTTTTGTTTGTGGCAAAAAGAAAGCAAGGATGACTAGCTAGGATACAGACGTTTAAAAATCAACTGTGAATAAATGGTGAGCTATAGGGGAGGCTTATCTGAAGCCATACTTGGAGGATGGAAGGTGGTAAATGAATTTGAGAATGATGCCAAGTCTATGACCCAATAATAACACTTATCAACCTGTTCTAATTGCCAGGCACTAAAACGGCAGTGGGATGGACAGTCTATTATTAGCCACAGGCTTCTGATTAATCGTTTAAGCTAAAGGGAGCTTGTGTTTCAGGCAAGATGTGAAGCAGAATCCTGAGGTGAGGTCATTAACTTGCCAGGAATGAGAGAAGGTTATCATTAAGGAAGAATTAGACCCTTATGACTTAGTGAAATCTAGAATGGCTGGCAAGCTGGCCAGAAAAAGCTAGTTAAGAGCTAACACAAGGTCACTCTAAACAATGCCAAGTCATATGTTCATACTGAGAATAACTATACAGCAACACTTTTGTCATCTTCTAGGGAATTCCAATCTGCTAACCAATAAGAAGGTAGCTCTATGAGAGTTATATGAAAGCTATAGACTCCTCTGTGCATTTTAAGATTGTATATATACATAACACATATACATAATACATTATGTCTGCATAGGTATGTAGCCAATATCTATAAAAACAAAAATGACACTTGACTTTTAAAAATACATTAGCAGAGGAAATCATACATTTGTTTGCAAAAAATATGACTCTTCTCAAATTATGTTTCTTCCTATACAAAGAAAGTGAAAGTGAAACAGAAGTCACTCAGTCATGTCCGACTCTTTGCGACCCCATGAGCTGTAGCCTACCAGGATCCTCAGTCCATGGGATTTTCCAGGCAAGAGTACTGGAATGGGTTGCCTTTTCCTTCTCCAGGGGATCTTCCCAACCCAGGGATCGAACCCAGGTCTCCCACATTGTAGGCAGATGCTTTACCGTCTGAGTCACCAGGGAAGTCCCTCCTATACAAAGAGATCAGAGCTAAAATTTACATATGTGTGCATGGTTTGGGCATCTTAGATATCCATCAAAGCCTTGTCATCCTCCATCAGTCTTACCGAATAATTTCTTATTTTAGAGGTAAAGAATTCAATATCAATTAATCATTCAAAGCAAAACTAGAAAAAAGAGTTTAGGGGATTAGTTTAGACAGATCAATGAATCAGTTAAATGTGGTTTACTTTTCCTTTCATTTTTCCCTCTTGATCAATATAGAATGCTAAAACTATTTATAAAATGTGTAAAACAGGGATGATAACAACTTGCTCTCTATTTAGCTGCCGTGAGTATCAAAAGTGGCAAGTTATGTGAAAGTGCTTTGGAATCTAGAATGATATGAGTATGTTACTATTGATGTTGTTGTGTCTGTTATTATTATTGTTGCTAACTTGAGGGTAGGCACAATGTTTGGATGTGAACTTCTCTATGTTCCCCATCTAGTAGAAGCTTGGCCCAAGGTCAATACATAATGAATGCTGAGCTGTTTAGTGAGTCAGTATGTGTTGATATATTTGAGTATGATATGTCAGTCATGTCTGACTCTTTGTGACCCCATGGACTATACAGTCCATGGAATTCTCCAGGCCAGAATACTAGAGTGGGTAGCTTTTCCTTTCTCCAGGGGATCTCCCCAATCCAGGGATCACACCCAGGTCTTCTACATTGGAGGTGGATTCTTTACCAGCTGAGTCACAAGGAAAGCCAAAGAATACTGGAGTGGGTAACCTATCCCTTCTACAGTGGATCTTCCCAACCCAGGAATTTAACTGGAGTCTCCTGCATTGCAAGTGGATTCTTTACCAACTGAGCTATCAGGGAAGCCCTATATATAGCACAAATGTTGAATCATAAATATAGCAAAAAATCATAAATATATAGGAATAAATATGTTCCATACACATATGCAATTTTCAAATTTGATCCCAAGTAGTTTAATCCTCTTACTATTTATTTTATAGTTCTCATTTTTATTTCAACTCTGACATCCTTTCATCCATCTGTCCACTTCCCTAACAAATCTAAAAGCAGATCTGAGAATTAATGTACCTCAGCTCATGTATTTACTCAATTATTTAGCCTCTTTAAAAGTGTTTTCTCATCTCTAACAGGTGACATTAGTGCTGGGAGGATGAAATGATATTATGTATATAAAAGGTCTTTGTGAAGAACCTGACTCATAATGGACAATCAAAAAGTTATCCATTAGTAGTCTTTCAACACATCCTTTATTCAGCACCAATGTGTGTTGGCTTCTCTACTATTGACTAGAGATATGTAGGTGAACAGATAAAAGTCTCACCTCAGAGCCTCTGGTGGATCACTACATAACAACTAGAAGAATGCAGTATTCTGGACTTCACCCAAGGTAACAAACATAGCTAATTTCTAGAAGTGAGGTCTAAACCTGCATTTTAAAATTAATCTTTTTTTTTTTTTTAATGTACAGATGTATAGTAAGTTTAGCTATAGGAACTGACTTTGCCAAATTCTGTTTACAATGTGGAGTGGATAACATCATTTATGTGTCACATTGGTGCCTCAGTGTAGCATCTCTGGCCCTGAGCCAGTCACTTCCTTTCCTGTTTCAGAGACACCTACTTCTCCAAACACAAACTCACAACCCAGTTGGGATAAAACTCTACCCAGTATCCTCTCATCTCTTTGTTCATGAATAAAGCATAAATATCCTTGTTCCTTCTCTCTTTTGTCTGTCCCACAGTGGCAATAACTTCTTCAGACTCTTTGTAAAACTTGAGTCCAGTAGGAGGACCATTGGAAGAATAAGAGAGGGTAGACAAAATGCAGAAGTTGGACACCCAGGTCTATGATCGCCGCATGATTTGCCTTGAGAGCTGCTTCTAAAATATCAAAGTCTGGATTAGTTAACCCCTCAGTCTCTACCACTCTGTTGGAAAAATGGTGATTTCCATGACTTCAACAGAAAAACAAAATGGGAATGAAAAGATAAGAGAGTTTAAAAACTACTTTGACACAGCAAGGTTGTTATATGCAGAATGCAAACTTTAGCTAGTGTGTAGAAGTTGCTTTTATCATTTTGCTCTTTTTATTTCTAATATTTACTCATTTTACTCACCTTCAGAACATATATATATTAAAAATGTACAAGTGTATGCACTAAAATTTATTAGTATTATACATTAATAAATATTGGGAATCAAGATAAACTGCAAGCATTCTTACGCATTCTGATTCAATATAAACATATAAACATGTATATATAAAACATAGCTTTCATGAATCAAAACAAGTTAGTACTTGCCGATTTATCTTATTATTTAATATTCATTAATACATAGTTCATTCCTATAAATGCTGGGAGCTAACTGATTGTTGTATCTTCAGAGGGCACTCGAGTCAGTTCCATAACCAGAAAGCAAAGAGTGTGACATTTATTCACTGGACTCTGAAATGCATCTGTAACATTAAGGAATGAAATAAGACCATGGAGCCCAAAGGTATAAAAAACAAAATCTAAGTAGAAGACACAATGGCTTAAGCTGACAATGCCAACGTTTTAAAATCACCTTTACTCTGGCATCAAGTCTCACAGTAAACCCTTCTTTTAAGCCCTTGACCCCAATTCAATGTCTTTCTCCTATCCTAGGCACTAACACTCTCTTTTGCCTGTTTTCTCTTGTAAAAGAAAATTGATCTGATAAATGTATTCACACTTATTTAATGTAATATTTGTTTCAGCGTAATTTGCATTCTAATGAAGACAGTAGGGAGAGGGAAACACTTAACACAGATAAATAAAACATTAACAGTGGGACTGCAGGCAGGCATAGCATAGAGACGTTTTCTGACTGGAAGGCCACCATAACAGTAGTAATCAGCTCAAACTGAGAAGAAAACCACTGCAGTGCCTAGCCATTGGCCACCTGGAGGAGGGGCAATCTCCTCTCCACTCTTCTCCTGGTGTATATGAGTAGTGAGGGAGATGACATAGTAGACAGCTGTACTAGAAGTCTCCTAGACATAGAGATGGAGCTAGATGAGCGCTATCAAAATGTCCAATCTGATGAAACCACAGTTGAAATTCCTCTTCCCTAAAACCATCATTGTGACTTTATGCAAATAAGTACAGTAACACTCAATGAGGGTATTTGTTAGTTGGGCAAGCTGTAATTAATCTATAAATCAGATCAAGTAATATCCTATGGACTTTCTGTGCCTTATTACCTCAGTCTCAGTGTTAAAGTTTTTGTTCTCCAGAGTCCTGGTTTTCTGCATTTGCTCAATAATATGGCATCACTATTTCTCTTATTTCTAAATGAGCACCTCTGATCTAGAATAAGACTTAAAAATGTTTAATATCTATGTCCTTATACTACAAATTTTAGAAATCCTAAGGAAAACAATGATGAAGCTGGTGATGCTGCTGGATAGAACATGTATTCTGAGTTTATAATGAGTCAGGGAGTGTGATGAGAATTTGATGTGTCTTATCTGTGTTAATCTTCACAACATTTCTATAGAGTCAATAACATGGTTATATCAATTTTATAATCTAGTTAATATCATAATTATGATAATGACCACATTTTTATTTATAGGTGAAAGTTTATGAATATGCTTCTATTGTCATTATCTTATTAGATCTGCCCCACATGTCTAGGTCTCAATAAATCTGGCAATTTAGGGGAAGGAGAAGAATTTGCTCTTGGCTTCCCTTAATTTCAGGAACAGTGGCAGTCCCTAACTCCATTACACAAGAACAATTTTGGGGACTAAAAAGCCCTAGGTGATTGTCTCTATTTGATATCCATTTTTCTAGAAAATTCTATTGCATTGTTAACCCCATAATTAAGAAACAGCATGAGGTTGTAAGTTCAGCTTCTGTATCTTAGTAGTTTTGTAATTGCTCAAAACTTATCTGGGAACTAAGGCATTTTGCTTTTCCACATCTTGGAAATATTATATACAAAATGTAAAAGCATTTTGTAACTCTAAAGCTGTATGTACAATTTTATATGTCATGTAGAATATATGACATGGAAATGGTTTAATTTTAACCTAACATAAAGTTAAAGGATAAGGTTTATGCATAAGTTGCAAGGTAAAAACAGTATCAGGGAGATCTTTGTGGTGACAGGATAGTTCTATTAATGTATCCTAATTATAGTGGTGTTTAAACAACCATGGGGTAAGTGGGAATAGAACTCTAGACACGCATAGTGCCAATATAATTCTTGGTTCTGGTATTATATTGCAGTCATGTAAGATGTACCCACTGGGGCAGCTGGGTGAAGGGTACAGGGAAGTGCTCCATAATGCTATATCTTTGCAACTTCCTGTGAATCCATGATTAATTGAAAATTTAAAAATAAATAAATAAATAAGACCTTTAAAAATTCTTTGAAAGGAAAAAAAAGTTAAAAGAATAACGAGGTTATATTAGATGATAGAGGAAAGCAATTACATTTACAATATTCACCAAGCCAAAGAAAGTATAGGACTCCCTACCTTAGGACTGGTTGATGGACTTAAAAGGACTTGTAAAGCTGAAGGGCAGGACTCACAATGCAATTCAGAGCCTTTGTGATTAGCAATTTCTAACTTTATCGACCTTTCTAACAATAGTCATGGCTTTCTCTCCAAGGGACGTTCTTTCTATTTGGGTAATACTTCCCTCTCAATAGACTAGAGAAACTGAGCCCCTATTATCAATCTTATGTATAACTGAGAAATACAAGGGATTGAGGAGATTAAGGAATGTGGTTTCTCTCCTTAACCCATTTTTTGTGCAGTAAAGTCAGAACTATTACATTTCTTTAGATCATAAAGCACAGTAATATAAAGAGAAAAAAATGGGATTTAAAAATCTTTGTTTTAAGGCCCAACATTTTTTGCTCACCGTATTCACTCACATTATATGAATTCATTTCTGCATTTATACTCCTCAGATGTATTGTCTCAAAGCCCAAGCACTTTCATTTCTCTCCTAGCTCAACCTCTGATGAAACAATGAACTAAACTCAGGAAACTGCCTTGGCATTTTATTTGGTGTTCTTGAAGGTCATGAGCATTCTGCACTCTCCTTAACCGATTAGACAGATCATATGCACAATTAATCTTCCCTAATCCCTCCCCTCAGTTAGACCATAGCAGGAAATACACATCCAACAAGGATAATGCTTTTGTACATCCGAGACTTCTTTCATCTGAGGATCTCAAAGTCCTTGCTACACATGTCAAAAGCTCCCTATCACTCTTTTGAAATGGGTATTACAAGATTAATTTGCAGAAGGGCAAATGCAGGCGTAGAAATGTTAAGAGACTTTCTGAAGAGCATACACTAAGGAAAGACAGCAATAACACTCTCAAGTTTGGGGTTCCTTTACCCTGGGGGCATAGAGGACATTTCAATATAGAGGAAGCTTATCTTTTAGGAAATGAGATCTCACTGAACAGAAAATAAATTTCTTTATGTTATCATAGGTCATAGGGTTAAATAAAAGACCTCAGGCTTGATGCTTTGCTTTGCCTTTAGTCTCATGAGTTTAGTGAGAAAGACGAGACGGCTTTAGCTGTCTCTAAGGTACAAGTCTGTGGAAATGATAGTGGTTGACAGCATGTGTCCTTGAACTTTTTTTTCTTTTTTTTCTAGTGGACTAACAGATCTTATGGAGGTCCTCGGAAAAATAAGAGTGATATAGAAGAGTTTTTGCTTGTTTGTTTGCTTTAGTTGTTTAGTGAAGTATTGTGAGGACTATCATATTAAGCCTAAAAAAAACCAGAAACTTTTCAAAGTAACACTGACATAAACACAGATAATTCTGCAAGACTCCTTTGAATTCATATGTTTGGAACTCAGAACTCATGTTTCCACTGAAACTGTGTAGAAAGGAGATGAGATTTCCAGACCAACCTAGTGAATTTACTATATCAATCATGATGTTGAACTCCTATCCAACTCATTACTGATGAACATTTGTAAGGACTTCCCTGGTGGGTCACATGGTAAAGAATCTGTTTGCAATGTGAGATACCTGGATTTGATCCCTGGGTTGGGAAGATCCCCAGGAGGAGGGCATGGCTACCCACTGCAGTATTCTTGCCTGGAGAATCCCCATGGACAGAGGAGCCTGGTGGGCTGCAGTCCATGAGATCACAAAGAGTCAGACATGACTGAGCGACTAAACACAGCATATAGTGGTGGTTGTTTCATGGAAAAGAATATTTTGATGTCTAACTTTTCCAAAACATTATCCTTTACTAAAGACCCATGGTCAAGGTGACTGCAGCAAAGAATGTTAATAAACAATCTTTCCTATCTACAATCCAAAGATGCTGTTTGCAGGGGAAGGTCAATGACTATGCCCAATTGTGAGCCAGTGATTCCAGCATTGTTGGAGGACTGTAAAGCTCTATGGAGAATTTTCTTAGGCAGCTCTAACAATGTTCATGTGAGAAGAGAATGTTGTTTAGAACTTGGAAAATCATGGTGTGGGACAATTCTTCCCATATTAGAGACAAAGTTGCTACCTAGACTCCAGGCTTCATAAAGACAGGAGGGAGTTCAGTGATACAATAGACCCCTATATTCTCATATGAAAACACAGAGAGGAGTTTTAGTAAATGAAAGTTTCTCTTCGATGTATGTTTATCTACACACTGCTTTTCCAATGTGCAGCACTCAACATCCCCCAAGGATTCCCATTTTTACATTTCACTAATTCCTTGTCTAAACCTTGTCAAAGCCAGATCCTGATCTCTACCTGGAACCCGGGGATTCTTACCAGCTAAGCCTCCTCAGGCATTCTTCCTCTGACTGAATTATCCATTTCAGCTCCTATGTATTCTCCACCAAATAGAGTCATCTGCAATAAACACAGCCAGCAATATATCTTAGGTGAAAATGAAAGTCACTCAGACATGTTCGACTCTTTGCAACCCCCTGGGCTACAGTCCATGGAATTCTCCAGGTCAGAATACTGGAGTGGGTAGCCTTTCCCTTCTCCAGGGGATCTTCCCAACCCAGGGATCAGACCCAGGTCTCCTGCATTGCTGACGAATCCTTTACCACCTGAACCACAGGGGAAGCCCATATCTTAGGTAAATATACCTTTTGAACACTGAGACCTGGAATGCCTCATTGCTATCTAGAACAACACATAGCTGGGTCAGTTTCTTCTCACTTTGGCCTCATTCCAGGAAGCAGGACTTCTTGGATAGTGATAAAATCCTTTTCCCTAACACATGATGATGGAAACACCATACCATGTTCTGAGCTCCTCAGGTACTATTCATGACATATCTATGATATTTGCTCTCTGCAAGGAGTTATATAGTCTTTCTTGGGGTTAGTCTATGTCTTCTTACCAAGGTGAGAGGGGTGGGACAGCCATCACAAGTATTTCCCCAGATGTGTAGGGGAAGTAGACAAAAAAATATGCATTATCGTATGTAACGATTAATGATGGTTTTGGTAAAGAATCTGCATGGAATGCAGGAGACCCTGGTTCAATTCCTGGGTCGGGAAGATTTGCTGGAGAAGAGATAGGACATCCACTCCAGTATTCTTGGGCTTCCCTTGTGTCTCAGGTGGTAAAGAATCTGCTTGCTATGTGGGAGAGCTGGGTTCGATCCCTGGGTTGGGAAGATCCCCTGGAGAAGGGAAAGGCTACCCACTCCAGTATTCTGGCCTAGAGAATTTCATGAACTGTATAGTCCATGGGGTTTCAAAGAGTCGGACATGACTGAGCGACTTTCATCTTTGGTAAAGAAAATCTAAGAGGAATAAAGTAAGGGTATTAGAACAGTATATCACTGAAGAACTGTGCTGAAATATTGTTTCAGTTGGATGAATAGTAGAAATACATCAGTGGATAAACCAGTAGTTAAATCCTTTGCCTCTTTTTTTCTTTTTTTGGTCATCTTTGCTCTTTATAGAGATAATATATGGGATATTCAATGTCAAATCTTAAAATTTTCCAAAAGCCACCCCTTCCCCACTGAAGATTTGACTGATCATGTTTTGTCTGGCAAGGAACCTCCCAAATCAGAACTGAAGATGTACAATATAGGAATTCAGGTGCTTGTTTAAACAGTTTATTAATTCACTCTCTTCACAGCAGTTTTATTTTTTAATACTTTGATTGTTTTCAGATTGTCATAACCTAATACAAAACATGTCACAACCATTACCTGAGTTTCAACTATATGTATATCATCCATCAGCTCATCCATCCCCTGTCTAAAAGTCTTATCACCATAAATTACATTTGAAAACCTAAAGCAGATTTTATTCATCCTTATTATTATTGAACAACGGGAGATGCACATGTTTTTAAAATCAAAATACTCACTCTATATTCACTAACGCCTTTCAATATCTTATGGGATATTCAAATGGCAAATTAGTAACGAAGTTTTTTCTAAAAGAAATGATGCCCTTAAAAAAATAATTTCAACACAAACCATTTTGCAGAGGATAAGCATTTCAAATAATGGTCTGATGATCCCTGCACAGCTGGGGGGAGAATCTCTGCCTTTCAATCTATTCATTTTGACTCCTAAGTGTGTTTGGAAATACAGCATTATTATTCTACCCACTGAATTTATAAAAATGCTGCTTTACAGATCTTTAAGGTTACTTGTAGGTCTGCTACAAGGTCATTCCCATCTTTTTTCCACTCATGCTATCTATTTCTCACTAGCAAGGACCACAGTGTGAGAAAGGTACAGTGGCATCTTATCTTTTAACACTCTCACAATCATTGTCATCACCATCAAGGAAAGCTACTTCTTATTGATTACTTCTTCTGTAGAGAACAGAGAAACAAATGCTTTAAGGGAATTTTGATCTATTATAGTTAGGATGTTTGGCATATAATACTCAGGTTCACTTGGGGATTGGCCTTCTACTCACATACTAGGAGGTGTACTAACATGTGACCTTCAAATTTTGGCACCTCTATTAAATTTTAAAAAGTTTTGTCAAGACTGCCTTTGATTATTACCCCCAGCTTTCACCCTGTTTATGTGAATACTGAAGTACTTCAACTAATTTTGATATTTACTTAATGCATGCCTTCAAACACTAGATGCACTTTCTGTTTTGAGTTTACATGTGCCCTGTTCCATCTATTACCTTAATGCCTACCTGACTGAATACCAAAAAGGCAGCAGCAAAGTGTGCCCTGTGTTTTGTGATAAGTAGCACTACTGCCCTCTGGAGATATGCTATCTCCTTAGGTTCATGAGATACCAAAAACAACCACTTCATTACCATTAGATTATGATAAAAGAGTAGTGGGCAAGTAACAAAATATAGAGTCTACATTTTATCTATGGAGATTCCTTAAAAAACTGGAAATAGACCTGCCATATGACCCAGCAATCCCACTGCTGGGCATAAACACCGAGGAAACCAGAATTGAAAGAGACACGTGTACCCCAATGTTCATCGCAGCACTGTTTATAATAGCCAGGACATGGAAGCAACCTAGATGTCCATCAGCAGATGAATGGATAAGAAAGCTGTGGTACATATACACGATGGAGTATTACTCAGCCATTAAAAAGAATACATTTGAATCAGTTCTAATGAGGTGGATGAAACTGGAGCCTATTATACAGAGTGAAGTAAGCCAGAAGGAAAAACACCAATACAGTATACTAACACATATATATGGAACTTAGAAAGATGGTAACAATAATCCTGTATGAGAGACAGCAGAAGAGACACAGATGTATAGAACAGTCTTTTGGACTCTGTGGGAGAGGGAGAGGGTGGGAAGATTTGGAAGAATGGCATTGAAACATGTATAATATCATATATGAAATGAATCGCCAGTCCCAGTTTGATACAGGATCCTTGGGGCTGGTGCACTGGGATAACCCGGAGGGATGATACGGGGAGGAAGGTGGGAGGAGGGTTCAGGATGGGGAACACGTGTACATCCATGGCAGATGCATGTTGATGTGTGGCAGAACCAATACAATATTGTAAAGTGATTAGCCTCCAATTAAAATAAATAAATTTAAATTTAAAAATAAAAAAAGGAAACATTATCTATGGATATCTGCATAGTTTATTAATTACATTTTATTTTATATGATATGCCTTTTGATGGGAAGAAGGTTTTTCTCTAGTTTCTTGGTATGCAGTAATCTGGAACTCAGGACATTTGTTCAGTCTTACTACACAAAATTACTAGGAAGAGGTTTACAGTTCTATTACAAACTTAATTGTGACAAATTTGAATTAATTTTAAAAATACAAGAGACCCACATCAAAACAAGGGACACATACAAACTGAAAGTGAAGTGCTGGAAAAAGATATTCTGAGCAAATAGAGACCAAAAGAAAGCAGGAGTAGCAATCCTCATCTAAGATAAAATAGACTTAAAAACAAAAGGCAGTGAAAAGAGATAAAGAAGGGCACTACATAATGATCAACGGTACAATCCAAGAAGAAGATATAACAATTATAAATATATATGCACCCAACATAGGAGCACCTCAGTATGTAAGACAAATGCTAACAAGTATGAAAGGGGAAATTAACAATAACACAGTAATAGTGGGAGACTTTAATACTTCACTCACACCTGTGGGTAGATCAACGAAACAGAAAATTAACAAGGAAACACAAACTTTAAATAATACAAAAGACCACTTAGACCTATTTGATATATATAGGACATTTCACCTCAAAACAATGAATTTCACCTTTTTCTCAAGTGCACACAGAACCTTCTCCAGGATAGATCACATCCTGGGCCATAAATCTAGCCTTGGTAAATTAAAAAAAAAAAAAAAAAAAAAATGAAATTATTCCAAGCATCTTTTCTGACCACAATGCAGTAAGATTAGATCTCAATTACAGGAGAAAAACTATTAAAAATTCCAACATATGGAGGCTGAACAACACGCTGCTGAATAACCAACAAATCACAGAAGAAATCAAAATATGCATAGAAATGAATGAAAATGAAAACACAACAACCCCAAACCCATGGGACACTGTAAAAGCAGTGCTAAGGAGAAGGTTCATAGCAATACAGGCATACCTCAAGAAAAAAGTCAAATAAACAACTTAACTCTATGCCTAAAGCAACTAGAAAAGTAAGAAATGAAGAACCCCAGAGTTAGGAGAAGGAAAGAAATCTTGAAAATTAGGGCAGAGATAAATGCAAAAGAAACAAAAGAGACCATAGCAAAAATCAACAAAGCCAAAAGCTGGTTCTTTGAGAGGATAAATAAAATTGACAAACCATTAGCCAGACTCATCAAGAAACAAAGGGAGAAAAATCAAATCAATAAAATTAGAAATGAAAATGGAGAAATCACAAGAGACAACACAGAAGTACAAAGGATCATAAGAGACCACTATCAGCAACTATATGCCAATAAAATGGACAACTTGGAAGAAATGGACAAACTCTTAGAATAGTATAACTTTCCAAAACTGAACCAGGAAGAAATGGAAAATCTTAACAGACCCTTCACAAGCATGGAAATTGAAACTCTAATCAGAAATCTTCCAGCAAACAAAAGCCCAGGTCCAGATGGCTTCACAGCTGAATTCTACCAAAAATTTAGAGAAGAGCTAACATCTATCCTGCTCAAACTCTTCCAGAAAATTGCAGAGGAAGGTAAACTTCCAAATTCATTCTATGAGGCCACCATTACCCTAATACCAAAACCTGACAAAGATGCCACAAAAAAAGAAAACTACAGGCCAATATCACCGATGAACATAGATGCAAAATCCTTAACAAAATTCTAACAATCAGAGTCCAACAACACATTAAAAAGATCATACATCATGACCAAGTGGGCTTTATCCCAGGGATGCAAGGATTCTTCAATATCCGCAAATCAATCAACGTAATACACCACATTAATAAATTGAAAAATAAAAGCCATATGATTATCTCAATAGATGCAGAGAAAGCCTTTGACAAAATTCAACATCCATTTATGATAAAAAAAAAAACCCCTCCAGAAAGCAGGAATAGAAGGGACATACCTTAACATAATAAAAGCTATATATGACAAATCCACAGCAAACATTATCCTCAGTGGTGAAAAATTGAAAGCATTTCCCCTAAAGTCAGAAACAAGACAAGGGTGCCCACTCTCACCACTACTATTCAACATAGTTTTGGAAGTTTTGGCCACAGCAATCAGAGCAGAAAAAGAAATAAAAGGAATCCAAATTGGAAAAGAAGAAGTAAAACTCTCACTGTTTGCAGATGACATGATCTTCTACAGAGAAAACCCTAAAGACTCCACCAGAAAATTACTAGAGCTAATCAATGAATATAGTAAAGTTGCAGGATATAAAATCAACACACAGAAATCCCTTGCATTCCTATACACTAATAACGAGAAAATAGAAAGAGAAATTAAGGAAACAATTCCATTCACCCTTCTAATGAAAAGTATAAAATACTTAGGAATATATCTACCTAAAGAAACAAAAGACCTATATATAGAAAACTATAAAACACTGATGAAAGAAATCAAAGAGGACACTAATAGATGGAGAAACATACTGTGTTCATGGATCAGAAGAATCAATACAGTGAAAATGAGTATACTGCCCAAAGCAATCTGTAGATTCAATGCAATCCCTATCAAGCTACCAACGGTATTTTTCACAGAGCTAGAACAAATAATTTCACAATTTGTATGGAAATACCAAAAACCTCGAATAGCCAAAGCAATCTTGAGAAAGAAGAATGGAACTAGAGGAATCAACCTGCCTGACTTCAGGCTCTACTACAAAGCCACAGTCATCAAGACAGTATGGTACTGGCACAAAGACAGAAATATATATCAATGGAGCAAAATAGAAAGGCCAGAGATAAATCCACGCACCTATGGACACCTTATCTTTGACAAAGGAGGCAAGAATATACAATGGAGAAAAGACAATCTCTTTAACAAGTGGTACTGGGAAAACTGGTCAACCACTTGTAAAAGAATGAAACTAAGACACTTTCTAACACCATACACAAAAATAAACTCAAAATGGATTAAATCTAAACATTTTTAAAGGAATCTCCACACTGTTCTTCATAGCGGCTGTACTAGTTTGCATTCCCACCAACAGTTTAAGAGGGTTCCCTTTTCTCCACACCCTCTCCAGCATTTATTGCTTGTAGACTTTTGGATCGCAGCCATTCTGACTGGCGTGAAATGATACCTCATAGTGGTTTTGATTTGCATTTCTCTGATAATGAGTGATGCTGCCTTATGATCCAGCAATCCCACTGCTGGGCATACACACTGAGGAAACCAGAATTGAAAGAGACACAGGTACCCCAATATTCATCGCAGCACTGTTTATAATAGCCAGGACATGGAAGCAACCTAGATGTCCATCAGCAGATGAATGGATAAGAAAGCTGTGGTACATATACACAATGGAGTATTACTCAGCTATTAAAAAGAATACATTTGAATCAGTTCTAATGAGGTGGATGAAACTGGAGCCTATTATACAGAGTGAAGTAAGCCAGAAAGAAAAACACCAATACCGTATACTAACGCATATATATGGAATTTAGAAAGATGGTAACAATAATCCTGTATACGAGACAGCAAAAGAGACACTGATGTATAGAACAGTCTTTTGAACTCTTTGGGAGAGGGAGAGGGTGAGATGATTTGGGGGAATGGCATTGAAACAAGTAAAATATCATATATGAAATGAGTTGCCAGTCCAGGTTCGATGCACATGATACTGGATGCTTGGGGCTGGTGCACTGGGACGACCCAGAGGGATGGTATGGGGAAGGAGGAGGGAGGAGGGTTCAGGATGGGGAACACATGTATACCTGTGGTGTATTCATGTTGATATATGGCAAAACCAATACAATATTATAAAGTTAAAAATAAAATAAAAAAAGAAGAGAGAAAAAAAAAAAAAGATCTAAACGTAAGACCAGAAACTATAAAACTCCTAGAGGAGAACATAGGCAAAACATTCTCCGACATAAATCTTAGCAGGATCCTCTATGACCCACCTCCCAGAATATTGGAAATAAAAGCAAAAATAAACAAATGAGACCTAATTAAAATTAAAAGCTTCTGCACAACAAAGTAAACTCCTAGCAAGGTGAAAAGACAGCCTTCAGAATGGGAGAAGATAATAGCAAATTAAGCAACTGACAAAGAATTAATCTCAAAAATATACAAGCAATTCATGCAGCTCAATTCCAGAAAAATAAACGACCCAATCAAAAAATGGGCCAAAGAACTAAATAGACGTTTCTCCAAGAAGTCATACAGATGGCGAACAAACACATGAAAAGATGCTCAACATCACTTATTATCAGAGAAATGCAAACCAAAATCACAATGTGATACCATTTCATGCCAGTCAGAATGGCTGCGATCCAAAAGTCTACAAGCAATAAATGTTGGAGAGGGTGTGGAGAAAATGGAACCCTCTTACACTGTTGGTAGGAATGCAAACTAGTACAGCCACTATGGAGAACAGTGTGGAGATTCCTTAAAAAACTGAAAATAGAACTGCCTTATGACCCAGCAATTCCACTGCTGGGCATACACACCAAGGAAACCAGAATTGAAAGAGACACATGTACCCCAATGTTCATTGCAGCACTGTTTATAATAGCCAGGACATGGAAGCAACCTAGATGTCCATCAGCAGATGAATGGATAAGAAAGCTGTGGTTCATATACACAATTGAGTATTACTCAGCCATTACAAAGAATACATTTGAATCAGTTCTAATGATGTGGATGAAACTGGAGCCTATTATACAGAATGCAGTAAGCCAGAAAGGAAAACAGCAATACAATATACTAACACAAATATATGGAATTTAGAAAGATGGCAATGCTAACCCTGTATGTGAGATAGCAAAAGAGACACAGATGTATTGAACAGTCTTTTGGACTCTGGGGGAAAGGGCGAGGGTGGGATGATTTGGGAGAATGGTATTGAAACATGTATATTATCATATGTGAAACAAATCGCCAGTCCAGGTTTGATGCATGATACAGGGTGCTCAGTGCTGGTGCACTGGGATGACCCAGAGGGTTGGTATGGGGAGGGAGGTGGGAGGGGGGTTCAGGATGGTGAACACATGTACACCTGTGGCAGATTCATGTCAATGTATGGCAAAACCAATACAGTATTGTAAAGTAATTAGCCTCCAATTAAAATAAATAGATTTATATTAACAAATAAAGTTTTTACAAATTAGAAAAAATAAAGGAAAAAATAAAAATAAATTTCATAGTTATGGTCATTTATTTTAATTAGCACATAGTTAAAATTGTCTAAGTAATATGTAGTCATTTCAGAAAGAAATGAGCCAAAATATAGGTCAGAATAAATATTTTAAATGAAAATTACACCAAATCCCACTGCCAAGTCAGTATTTCTTAAATTATAATCTTGGAGAATGAAATACCACCTGATGACTTCCCAGTATGTTCAGTGGTAACAATAATCAAAGTGACTTTTTATTAATGACTCACTGTGACCTGATCCTGTTGTCAGTACTTCACATGTGTGAATGTGCATCATCTTCATGACAAACCAAATGGACAAGTTCAGGAATTATATAACGTTATAGCTGAGGAGACCCACTCATAGAGAGGTTGGTAATCAACACAGACTCAAAAAATTAGGAAATACTGAAATTAGTTAAGCTCGGTTGTAATTTCTTTATCAAATTAGCCTTTATTAATAAGTTAACAGTTTTTCCACCCAAGTTGGAGCCTCTATTTTCGATTAATTTTATTATAAAATATTTTATTCTTACATGAAGTATATTTCAAAAATATAGTATTTGTATTCTGAGTTTATAAAATAAGTATATGCCCTCTAATAAGTTTGCTTAGGAAGTGTATATATATTTCAAAATAAAACTGTACATGAGTGTCACTTTTCTCAAGTTCTTCAACAACTGAGGTAGTCTTTTGGTCATCACATGTGGATCACATCTTCTTGGCTAGATAGAAAATCTGAGATTAACTCTTTCTTCAGTTGGAATTTGGTTGCTCATAATACAAAAGAGAAATTTTAATCTAGTCTCAGCACAGAGAGAGTTGATATACCAAATCCTTTCAACATCTCTCTTACAAGAAACAAATAATTCTGTTGCAGACACATTAGCACTTCAGTGCTGGTTTCGGAGGCTTAAAAAACTCACCCAGGAGAATCGATGTCAAAGAGTTTAACTGAAATTTCTTCATTTTTCTTGAGGGTACTACCTTATGATGGAAGGTGTGCATTGCATTGTAAACAAACCATTTGAAAATGGTATTTTGCAAGCTTAGGCCATGCAGTTACATTGTTGACAATACATGGTGTCAACATACATATAAAATCTTTAGGATTTTTAATTTGTACTAATATTATTAAAATGAAAACTTGTAGCTGTGTGTGTATATATATATAATTTCTATTGATTGTAGCACGTATTCAAAAGAAAGCCATAACTCATAAACTTATATGGGAAATACTGGGCTTGGTATGACTTTCAAACTGAACAGGAAATTGGTTTTGACTTCTATAACTCAAAAACAAGCTGAAACTTTGCAACCCCTAATGGTTAAACCTAGTAAGTTAAATAACTCTGGTAATGATAAAGAAATTGATATCAAGGGTCCATGCTAAGAGTTTGAACACAAATTGTTTTATGATCAAAAATTAAGAAAAACATATAATCCTTAATCACCAGTTTTATAATCTGTGAATTTAAATATGTCTGGACAAGTAAACTAATAATTTTTTTTTTGACTCATTGCCTTTTATTATAATGGATATTTTATTTTATTTTTTTTAATTTTATTTTATTTTTAAACTTTACATAATTGTATTTGTTCTTATTATTAGAACTTGTATTATGTTTTCAAGGTGATTCCATTTTTAATGTCTTCATTGACAAAATGCAAGATAAACTTATCACAAATTTTCCTATAATTCTGCATGCATGATATTTTGTGGGCTTCCCTGGTGGCTCAGATGGTAAAGAATCCTCCTGTAATTCGGGGCAGCTGCATTTGATTCCTGGGTTGGGAAAATTCCCTGGAGGAGGAATCCCCTTCCACATTTTTGCCTAGAGAATCCCCATGGACAGAGGAGTCTGGCAGGCTGCAGTCCATGGGGTTACAAAGAGTCCGACATGACTGAAGTGACTAAGCACAGTGCATGATATTCTGTTCTGTGAAGATATATTAGAATTGTGTCTTTATTCTTTATATTCCATTATTTTACTAGTATATGCTTCGATGTGACGTCATTTTACCTTTCATATGTTGAAGTCTTCCCATCTTCAGGAACAAGTCTTCTGTCAAGTTAAATGCATTAGTTCTTCTACAGTATTTGCTTTCTTTTTTTTTTTTTTTTTTTTGGTTTCTTTTGTCTTGTTCTCTTTATAAGTCCACAGGGATGGACTTTTTTTTATAATTCCACAAGGATGGACTTTTCATGGGATGCTCTCCAGTGACATCCCACATTTCTTCCTTCTTCCTTCCTTTCTCTTTTTTTCCCCCTTCTTCCTTTCCATCTTCCTTTCTTTTTTGATTTCTTTGTTTTTTTCTTTCTGTCTCCCTCTCGCCTTTCTTCCTTCCTTCAACCTTTATGTTCATTTATTCTGTGATATGTGTGCCCTTAAACTTGTGCTCCACATGCTTTACTTGGTTTTCTGTTATTTCAATTCTGATTCTGACTGCTCAGTGTGCCTTTTCAGAATCTGCACTGTGATTATGTGCTTACATTAGTTCTTCTCGCAAGTCAGCCACCGCCTTTGTCATGAGTCTATTCTTTTATCATCCCAGTTTTCAATTGATTTTTTTTAGAACAAAGCAGTTGCTATTTATAAATATCTCTTCTTTCCTAACATAATTGTTATTCCCAGCCCTTTAACTGTTCTGTAATATGCTTATTTTCTGAACTTATGTCAAAAATAAAAGTCTTTTTCCTAATCTGTGTGAGGGGAATGCAGAGTTCTAGCTGGCTCTGGAATGCATTACTGTGAATGATCAAGTTTGAAAATATTTTTACTGCCTTTAAATTTGTATAAGTTGCCTCTGTTCCTATTGGAATACAGAGCTGAAAATATCTCCTATTAGTGCAGTTCTGGGCTTTCTTAGCTTGTTCTTCACTAAGTTTCAGATGTTATTAATCAACAGAGACATGGAAAAAGTGGAAGAGTATATGAGGGAGAGGAATTATCCAATGAGCAGACTCATGTCTCCATTGTCTCCCCCGACCATCAGCCTCTACCCCCTGCTTTTCAATACTAAAGCCCATTCATGCAGGAATGACTCTTGAGTGGCTCTTGTGTCTGCCCTGCTGTCTTCTTTTGACATAGTTCCATCACATGATAGATGCTGAGGTTCAGATTCAGCACCATCTCTTTGTTGACTTGAGTAAGGTTCTGGGGGAGAGAGTTTGAAGCTGAATCCTGATTTTCTAGATTACCCAGATGTTTTTAGGACTTTAGAAATACCAGTGTAGGTTGCTTGAGGGATCGCAATTTTTTTTTTTCCTTTTATAAAGTTGGAGATAACTTAGTGTCTACAACTCCTCACACCAAGAGAAACTTTCCTAAATTTGGCCCATTTTTATTAAGTACTTAGCTCAGTTGGTGAAGAATCTGCCTTCTGCACAGAAGACCCCTGTTTGATACCTGGGTTGGGAAGATCCACTGGATAAGGGATAGGATACCCACTTCAGTATTCTTGGGCTTCCCTTGTGTCTCAGGTGGTAAAGAATCCACCCCCAATGCAGGAGACTTGGGTTCGATCCCTGGGTTGAAAAGATCCCCTGGAGAAGAGAAAGGCTACCCACTCCAGTATTCTGGCCTGGAGAATTCCATGGACTGTATAATCCATGGGGTCACAAAGAGTCAGACACAACTGAGTGACCTTCACTTTCACTTTCACTTATTAAGTACAAAAATTTTGAACTTTCGTCTTATGTCAAAGGTAAGCTCTTCCAGGGAGATTTTATACTTACCTGCAATTAGCAATTTTATTTTCATGCTACAGAGATGTACCAGGGTGATGACTAAAAACCAAGTCTCCTAGATTATAGAACATACTACTGGAGGACTGGCAGAATGGCTGGGAGGATGACATCTGTCACTGAAAAAGAAGTTCAAAGTCTCACTTGGGTGGAATTCTTTTTTCCACATCTATTGCTGACCAGAGGGATTCCATTTTCTTCCTGAAAATATCTCCTAAACGATAGTGCACATTTTTTGTATCTCAGAAAAAGCTATTAGATTATCTTGTTAATGTAATTCTCAACTTCATAATGTAATACAATATGGCTGGTGGGATATTGCTCATATTTTGGCTCAACATGAAACACTAACAGCTGAAAATAAAACTCAAACTAAAATTGATTTGTCAAAACAGGCTTTCTCAGCTGACCCTAAAGGCTGGCACAAATGAGATCTGCCAAATCCTTGGAGTCAGAAAGGTTTGGTATCTTCTAAGCAACTTAGATGTAAGACCCTGCTGAAATGGCCATTCAGAATTCATGAAAACAACATTAGAAGGCTAATAAAGCTAAGAATTTGTGTTTTACTTGCTATGAATCGTGGAGTTGGATTTAATGGCACACATAATATGTGTCCAGACTCTACAGGGATGAGGATGTGGTAGACACTATGGGAACAAAGGGAAAATATAAAGGATGGTTATACTTTACAAAGTTTATCATATAATTAATGAGATACAATATTTATTTAACTACAAAATAGTTAATAGTTTTACTGTGTATACCTTGCACACGGCAAAACTCAATAAGCATTTTAGGTAAGATTTTAAAACATTTGTGCTTATACATCACCCAGCTATATAGTGTAAAACACCATCAAAATGTATAATAATAATAACAAGCTTCAAAGATGATAATCGTGTTATTGTGTATTTGGAAATTATGTATTTGGAAAGGACATCTTGGAGAAAAAAAAGGTTTGAGCTTAGGCCTTGGAAACCAGATAAGATAATGATAGCAAAGGCAAACTGATGTGTTGGAACAAATAAAGTATGCTAAATGAAATATGCCGTTAAAGGACTGAATTCAAGCTCTTTCACTTACTAGCTGGTATGTTATTATTGATTAACTATCTGTCTTCCATAGTTTCCTATGAAACAGTAGCAACATTAACAATGCCCAGGTTGTTGGGTTTTTGTGAGGTTTTCATGACCATGTTTTTCATGAAAATGCTTTGAAGACCCAAAACAATCAATATGTATCTCCTTAATTTTATATTGTCAGTCTACAAGGCATGGTGTACGTGTGTATGCACATAAGCATAGGTACCAAGGACAGAATAAAGAATCATAATAATGTGTATATGTATATATATATATATATATATATATATATATATATATATATATATATATAAAGAGTCACCACTCTGAATTCAGAATCATGAGTATCTCTGAAGAAAGAATTCTGATCACTGAAAAATGTGAGCAGACCTAGGGATATTGCAAGGAGAAGAGTTTGGTGGAGGAAAGGGGAGTTGACTTTGAGGGTACAGAGAAAATTGATCTCCCACCTTGGTAGTTCTTGATCACCTGTGAATCCTCCACAATAAATATCATCATAATGGTCTGTCTCTCTTGAGTTCTGCATTTTCCTTTTTACCTAGCCCTGCTCCCTGGCGGGTTTGCTGTGAGGCATTTCCTTTTATAGTGTTATTAGAAAGCTGTGCTCCCTGTCTTTTATTTCTTGTGTGGGCATCTTTTCCTGAACTTGAATAATAAGTTTCTGTCCATGGTCATGGTAAAATAGATCAGGCAATAGAGGTTGGCCTAAGTCTATATAAAAGGATAAGATACAGTGAAAGAACTTGGAGAGGAAATGAGCATCTTTCCCATGGGTCTAACACACATATAAACTGGTTTTTCTTTGTCTAAATTGCAACCATTCTTGTCTTTAAGGAGGTAGAGAGTCCTGCAGAGAGAAAGCAGATGGGAGAAAGTACCCACCCTGTGATACAAAACAAAACAGACCCAGCCCCCAGTGCCCCCGCAGGCACTGAGGACAAGAGGGGAAGTGATAGGAGAATTCTCTAAAGCTTTTCCTTGTTCCTGTTTTCTCTAGTAGTTAGCTCAATTCATCTTTTCTATCCCTTTCTGTCAAAAACATTATTTTTATTTCTTCACTGCATTCTCCTCTCTTTGTCCCAGGCTTTCAATATGAAATCCATCTAAAACTAAAAAAAGTAGTTGAGATACTTGGGTTTTCCAGTATCTCTGGCATTTCGGTCCCTCCTTTGCCTTTGTTTTTCTCGGATTTCACAAGAGAGCCAGTGTGTGAATTTACTTGAACCTAATCTGTAAACCACAATGTGAAACTGTCCCAGGATTTAAATGGGATTACCTATAGTAGGATTCAGAGCTAATGAAGAGATAAACTTAATCTCATGTAAGTGAAGGGTTCTCCTTGGGATTTAAGAAGATGTCTGTCTTATAAAACCCTATTAAAACCAGATACCAGAGATGATTCATGTGGATGTATGGTAAAAACCACCACAGTACTGTAAAGTAATTATCCTCCAATTAAAATAAATTAATTAATTAACAAAACAAAACAAAACACAAACAATAGATACCATGGGTGGGAGCAAACAAGTACCAGGAAAAGAGACCACAGGCTTTCTCAGATTCCTCTTTCATTTTTTCCTAAACTTCCAAAGCACTTCTTTTTAACTTTTCTTAGTACTCCTGTTATGGCAGTGCTCATGGATTTTGTAGTCTTCTGTCCCCCCACCCCAACCCCATCCCCAACTCAACCTGATAGGGATAGAATAGGATAATCAGTTCAAAATTATCACTAGGGAATTATAGAGAGAGAACTTTACTAGAGGACTTTGGAAGACCACAGTAAGCTAATGATCACTCAAGAAAGCAATGGGAAAATTTTAAAACAATGAGGGCTTGTTTGACTCAAGTTGCTTAACATCAAAGCTAAATAGGCTTGCTAAACAACAAAACTTGCTTAACCAAAAAACCATGCAATGCAAGCATTAGCCATGCAACAAGACAATAAAACAATAGTTAAAAAAATAAAGAAATAGGCCTGCATCCTGCCTAGTGATGTCAACAAGTTAATGACCCCTAGAACATGTTCTCTGCCCACACAAAAAGCAGTAGTTTACGGAAAGGTGACATTTCAAAGTGAATGACTCTCATTACCCCGAGACCTGAAATAATTTTTTAATAGTGCCATGACAGTCCCTGATGAGACATATAGAGTCAAAACTACCTTGCCTAACATGTAGGAGGAATTAATGATGGAAGACTCAAAGAATGGAGAAGAAGGTGATCATTTCCCTCTCTGCTGTTTGCCTTTGATTATGAAAATATAACCCACTGAGTACTCAGGAGAGCGCAATGCCCACTTGCCTGCCCACCTTTAAGCCTCACAGTTATCCTATTATAATAAATCGCTGCTTATCTAGCCTGTTGCTGAATTTTTTCTGTGCTGAAGAACTGGAGCTCCTCAGAGCCCCTCAAACATGAGGTTTCAAACGTAGATGATAACTTTTTTTGAAGACAGAGTGTTTGGCACCCAGATTTGTTAACTTTGGTGCACTTAGCACATTGTCTATCACACAGTAGGTTGAAACATAGTGTAAGCGAAGGAATGAATCATCATAATTCTAGCATAAATTTCTAGCAGGAATGATTCTAGCAGGAATCAATGCAAGGTGAGGGGAAAATGCTTGAGCAGAAAAGTATTATGTATTGTCTCCTCCCCTAGGATACCTCTTTCTCTACTACTTGTAACTACTGTATCAGCAGTTTACTTCTGTTCAGGAAACACTTATTATGACAAGCTTTCTTGTAGGTTACAGGGAAACAAAACAAAGAAAAATATGGTTCTTTCCAGAAGGCACTTACAATCTACACAGTGCAACAGAAAAAGGGATGTACAAAACTGCATAAAACGGGAGAGATTTTGAACTGACCTGAGTAATACAGAGAGGATTGTGGTTCATCCCAGGCAATGGTCAAAGAAGAGGGACCCTAGAATCATTTTTTTTTTCATATGAATATGAATTTTCTGGGTCAAAGAATGGATAAATTTGTTCTATGCTGACCAATAGGAACTACGTGAGCCTATCAGTGTGTTTACTATGCCTATCAGTGCCTGTACTATGTGTATATCAGTGTGTTTCTATCTGCTTATGCTGCTGCTGCTGCTGCTAAGTCACTTCAGTCGTGTCCGACTCTGTGTGACCCCATAGATGGCAGCCCACCACGCTCCCCTGTCCCTGGGATTCTCCAGGCAAGAACACTGGAGTGGGTTGCCATTTCCTTCTCCAATGCATGAAAGTGAAAAGTGAAAGTGAAGTCGCTCAATCGTGTCCCACTCTTGGCGACCCCATAGACAGCAGCCTACAAGGCTTCCCGGTCCCTGGGATTTTCCAGGCAAGAGTACTGGAGTGGGTTGCCATTGCCTTCTCCACTATCTGCTTATGAATGTGTGTAAATGTGCATGACTGAGTGTATACTTGGGTGAGATGTGTGTTTCCATGCATGTGTATGAGTGTACATGAGTGTAGGTACTTGTGAGTGCAAGAATGTATCTGTGTGTGTATGTGTGTGCCTGTGTGTGCATGCATGTATGCATATGTCATTGTGGGAGGAGATGGCTGCAGGGATGAGATGGTGATTGCACTAAGCGGTGAGCAGCCTGCATGGTTGGAAAGAGAGACTCTCACTGTTGGATTTCACTTGTAGAAATGGTCTGATGAGGATCCCAGAAGTAATGACACAAAACTGGAGGGCAGGAAGCATGAGTAGTAATTCCAATTCTCCTCCATAAAATCAGTGACCTTGGAAAAATCCTCAACCTCTTTGGGCTCTGTATTCCAATGTATTCAATAAAGGTGTATAGTTAGACACTGGCAAAGTGAGAGCTGAAGCCCAGGACCAGTATTGTTCTTCTTTTGGTTGTCATGGTAAAGATCAATACCCATGGTTTATATGGCTTGACCTGGTTAGTGGGAGAGTGTAATCTATCATGAGTTCCTTGGCAAGTTTGGTTAACATGCCACAACCCTGGTTATCACACTATATTCTACTTAGAGATGGCAAAGAAAATTTGACTAGAAAAGTGTCTGGAATTCTAGATCCTTGCTGGATGAATTTTAAAGAAAAATATTGTAGAGTAAAATAAACCTAAAACAGTTTTTATCAAAACAGAATTGATTAAAAATTCTCCCAAGAGACTGCATTATACTCTTTCTCTCTCTTATTACTATTATAACAGTTTTCTTTATTGTGATTAGAGGAAAGTCATAGTTAAAGAATAGCTGGGATTTTGAGAATTCCTTAAGCCAAATCCTCAGATAAATGCTTGAGGGAATTGTAGGTATTTAGTTAGGAAAAGAGAAATCTTCAGGGACTGAGAGTTGACTGAGAGTCAACTTCAAATGTTTTAATGGATTCCAATTCAAGAAAAGGATATCAGTGTTACTATAGAACACAAGACACAGAACGGGTACTGGTACTTAGTTGAGCAGCCTCTCCTGCCCTACTTCATGGGCCCCGTGTTCTGCTATGACCCAAGGACTGGCATAGTATTCTTTCAGAGCAGGGTGTCATCAAAGATTTATTGAATCAGAAAAGTGGACGGCACACAGAGACTGAGATTTCATTGACTCTAGAGGAGAAGTAAAGCTTTGGAGGGTTTTGCTTCAAACAGACTTGACTTTGAATGTATTTCTCTTACTTAATAGCTGTGGCCTTGAGAACTATATTGAACCTTTGAGGTTCCTCACCCTCAACTTGAAAATAATGCTTATTATTCAAGAGTGTAAAGACTAAATACTAAGAGATATATAAGCTTTTGCTGAGTTTGGCACAAGCAAGGACACATAAATGGGCAGCTGTTATGGTCATCACTTTATTTGAGTTTTCCCAAGCCTTCCATGTAAATATGATCACGTCCCTGTACTAATCAGAAAACCAAGCGTCCTTGAGTTTGAGTAAATTGCCTAAAATTATACAAGTAGTAAATGATCAGGTAGGGACATACACCCTCACCTGTCTGATAATAAAACCCTTCCCTTTCTAGGATCATATGCTGACTTTCAGGGAGGGAAACACTTCTTATTAGTAAGTAAGCTCAAGGCACTGTGTCTCACTCTCCTGGTCAGCATGACCCACGTGTTTTCCTTGTCACGCTACCTAACATGATGGAGAGGACACTTTAGGATGCATTTGATCTGTGATCTGGAATCAGGATCACAACTTCCTGACTCAATAGCATCTCAAATTGTGGAGCCTCAAAACTGGGATTTGGTGATTATTCCTTTTACTGTTTTGTCCAATTGAATACAAGACCAGAACAACAAGCCTTGCTGAGCTTAATTCCCAAGGCATCTCAAAAATGCTAGTTAGGAATCACCTGACCCTCTCTACCTTCTAGCACACAGTTTTCCCAGCAAGCTCTCTTTTGACATGCAAATATCCTCAAAAGGGGAAATTGCAATTCACTTATCCCAATGACATCTTTTCTCCATAGTAGAATTTGTGAAGTTTTACAAGAAGAGGTTTTTATGTAAGAAAATAATGAAGACAAATTTTGAATAATACATTTTCTTTGCAAATTTATTTGCAGATTTCCAAATTTGACTGAGAACTTTCAAGGCAGACAATGCTTTGACTACTACAAGCTCTGCCTTTTATGCTTTTTCCTTCTCATCTGTTTTCTTTCCTGCACCTTGCACACTCTCTCTTTCTCTCTCTGTCTCAGCCTGAAAATTCTGGTTAGCCTTGGTTTAGGGTACACGTCTTGGTTGATCACCGATAACCACACTCTCTGTTCCAAGGTGCTGGAACACTTCCTTTAAAGCAGAGAGTGCACAGACTAACAATTATATTTCAAGCTGCATTTAATGTTGAAGTATGAGACAACAAATTGATCTTAGATTTCTTCAGTCAAGCGTGACCTCACCTCTGACTCTGGTAGAAGCTGCCTCGGTGCCAAAGCAGTAGTTGCACTATTGCAAAACAAATAAAAGGAAAAAAAAAAACAAAAAACAACTGAGTCTCATCCTTCCTAAAACAAAGCAGGGAGGAAAACCACTATTTTTTTTTTCCCTGCATTAACAATACCTGCCTTCTTGAAAGGCACACATTAAGTGAAATATCCCTGGCAAACCGCCTCCTCTCAGAAAGGAGAATTCGTAGGGGTGTGTGTATAACCTGGCTCTTTTCATTGCAGGATAGAAAAGTTGATATATTCAAATATCTGCCACCAAAATATCTAGCAAGATACCTATTCAATGTCTAAGAATGAGCTGTAGTTGGCTATGTCTTGAATCCCTATATAATAATAGCTCTTGAACAAAAAGGGAAGAGTACCTGGTTCTGAGAAAAGTCAAACACATCTTATTATTTCATTAATACTCAGATGATTTATTTGAGGTGAACAAGTTGTATATTGCTTTATTAGAGACAGGGAGAAATAAACATCTAAGAGACACTGACAGATCCCAGAGTTATACAGTTTGTCATTGCTAGAATAGAGAACCAAATCCAAAGGTAAGGAGACTATATTTTAAAAAAGAAAAGGAAGAACAAGGAGAAAAATAAAGGGAGGGAAAAAAATGTCAAACACAGCATTTTCTCTCAAGCTACCGATAAAACTTTAACTTAGTTAAAATATATGAAAATCAGGGGAAATGACTAAGTGACACTAGATTTAAGATGTTGAAGTTATATCTCAAATCTTTGTTGTAAAATAAATATGGCTTTGTTGGCAAAGTTTCTATTGTGAGATATTTTCTGAACCTGAAATACTCCGTCTAATCCAGAATTAACAATGGAAATGTTCATCTTTTTATTTTCATTTTTAATATTAAAATAATTTAGAAAGTGGTCTAAATAAAAATCCTTTGTCTCTCCTCAAATGTCAACATTTCTGAGCCAATTTCATTCTCAGAGAATCAGACCTGTCACCAGAGTTCATGAATTTATGCGAATACTGCAGCCCTTGTAGCCTCAGTTCCCTAAACTGCCTGCTATTCCAGGATTAGCTGCTGTGTGGCGTTAGTCCCCTTCGAATGAGCATGCTCTGGCTTCCTCCAGCTCCTACTCTTCTGCCTTGTTGCTTGAAAATGGTTCTCTTTGCTGTCACTGTAACAAACGGTTCTAATTGCTAGGTTGACTGTTATGGTGGAAATTGCAGCAGTCCGCAGTTGAAGGCTTTTGCTCTGCTTTGGTAATGACACAGAAACCCAAACTGCTCCTTTCCTGAAGGAATGAAGAAGATAGTCTTGAAAAAAATACTAATAAATAATAAATCATTTATAAAGCAGAAGAAAACAAACACACTTTCTGAATGGTTATAGTCTAATCTAATTGTAATACATTTCCCCTCATGAAGGGATGAAAGTTCTTGGGTATGTTTTTGTATATTTTTGATGGTGATGATGGTGGTGGTAGTGTTTGTTTTTGTCTGTGTAGTAATACATGGTAGGCAATGA
Source organism: Bos indicus x Bos taurus (assembly GCF_003369695.1). NCBI lineage: Eukaryota > Metazoa > Chordata > Mammalia > Artiodactyla > Bovidae > Bos > Bos indicus x Bos taurus. The sequence goes on from NC_040099.1 coordinate 16,318,886, forward strand.
TTTGGAATTGTAAACTTTCCAATTTATTTTCATGGCAATCTGTGAGATGTGTCCCTGGAGGTAGGCAAACAATTGCAGTTTTAGAGCTGAATTGGGCTCTCTCTCCTTTCTTACATTAGAAAGCATGCAATCTCATTTTCAGTAGGATTACAAAATTCCAAATTCTAATAAAGTGCCAGAGGAATATGTGATGGTCTGAGATGGTCCATGTGTTATTGAAGACACACTCCATGATGGGAGAGGCAAAAATAAGAGCAGTTATTGTCAGATTTTACCACCATGACAGAATTCGGGTTACAAAAGGCAATCCCTAATTTGGGAATTTAATCAGAGAGCAAGCACCAAGGACAGCAGCTGCTGTTACATTAGCTTGGATAAAATTATAGGGCCTATCAATTCTTATGCTTCAGGGCATAAGCTGATCACCAGCTGAGGTCAGGAGAAAATTTCCCCAATGGCAGACTTGCACAGTTCTATCCATTATAAGAGATTTAACAACTAGTCCTAAAATATCTGATGTGATTCATTACTAAACAAATACAAACATACAGCATGTACTCACACCAAGCACAAGCGTGGGCATATAAAAAACTAGATGAACATGGAAGTGAGTACTGATCTGAATGCCTGTGTCTGAGATGAGGTTATACCAGACCAAAGGCAACCCAGTTTCACGTTGTCTGTTTTGCCCATAAATTCCTTTTGTCTCAACTCTGTCGAGTGTACTGGTATTATTTTTCCAACATCTTCTCTCATCACATGTTCACATTTGTTTATGTGAACTCAATCTTCAGAAATAAAGTGGTAGTCAAAGGGCTCCGTATGAGATTTATATTACTATATAACCAATCACTACACATTTAGCAGCTGAAAAAACACAAACCTATTAGTTCACGGTTTCTGTGGGTCACAAGTCTTAATAAAGCCTTGCTGGATCCTCTGCTCAGGGTCTTATCAGCCAGAAATTATGGTGTCAGCTGGCACTGTGGTTCTTACCTGAGGCCTGTGGTCCTCTTCTAAGCTTATTGGATATTATAAAATTCATTTCCTTTGCACTGGTATGATTGGGTATGATCTGTTTTCTTGCTAGCCGTCAGTTGACTGGAGATTCTGCTCAGCTCCTAGAGGTAACCCATGGTTCCTTGCTACGTGGCCTCCACAGGCAATTCACAACACGGATGTTATCTTTCTTTCATACCAGTAGGAGTAATCACTTAGATTCCTTCTCCCTCTGTAATTGGCCAGCAGAGAGCTATTTTGTCGTATTCCCAGGTTCTTCCCTCCCTCAAGTAGGAGTTGTTATACAAAATGTATATAGCAGTGAGTGGGAATTCAGGGATCATCTTAGAATTCTGTCTAAAACAGGGCTGTAGTGAAAATGGGAAAGATCAATATTAATACTGTAGGACTTAATTTGGCTTACTCGATAAGGATTATTAAAAAATTATTGGATGGGACTAGTCATTAATCTTGGAGAAGGTAATGGCACCCCACTCCAGTACTCTTGCCTGGAAAATCCCAGGGATGGAGGAGCCTGGAAGGCTGCAGTCCATGAGGTCGCTGAGGGTCAGACACGACTGAGCAACTTCACTTTCACTTTTCACTTTCATGCATTGGAGAAGGAAATGGCAACCCACTCCAGTGTTCTTGCCTGGAGAATCCCAGGGACAGGGGAGCCTGGTGGGCTGCCATCTATGGGGTCACACAGAGTCGGACACAACTGAAGTGACTTAGCAGCAGCAGCAGCAGCAGTCATTAATCTATTCTGTTAGATCTGTTAGCAGTTGTCCACCAGGGAAGAATGGATCCTTGGCAAATATGCAATTATAACTATATAAATAAAATTTTAGAATGGAAATTAGAGGTCATCTTGTTCAATCGTTTTGTGTGGCAGTTAAAAAAAATGAGACTCAACAAAATTAGCTAGTGTGCCTAAATTGGCTCTGTCATTTAAAGCTAGGATGAGAATATAGTTCTCCAGACTCCTAAATAGATTACACACTGCCTTTAACTCACCACCAGGGTCTTTCCTCACTTTAGAGTACTTATGTTTCTGTAGATTCCAAAGTGCCCCCAAGATCTTTGTGCATTTTCACTCAACAAAACTGCTTCTTTTGAATGATATTAATATTCTTACTCACACTGAGGTTCCAGTGACTGATGGCATTGTTTTCTAATTACAATGATAGTAGCATTTTCACAGAAATAAATGCAAATGTGAAAAAGAGAAATGTTAAACTTAATACAGAATCTCATGGTAGAGAGAGCCAGAAAGGAGAGGTGGGAGAGTGAGTGTGTCTATGTGCATGCCTGTGTACATAATGACTTGTTCTGTTGTTCCCAACAGTAAAATAGATTAATGTCTGTTTGGGGTCAATTACTTAATGCATATGAATGAAATGGAAAAGTGACAATATTTTTTCTGCTCATTTAATCATGCAGTGAAGTTTTCCATTTCCTCAATCTCTTATTATTATTTAATGGATAACTACCAATTGGAGGTCTTTCCTTGTGGCTCAGCAGAAAAAAATCTGCCTGCAATGTAGGAGACAAGGGTCCAGAAGGTCCCCTGGAGAAGGAATGGCAACACACTCCAGTATTCTCAGCTGGGAAACTCCATGGACAGAAGAGCCTGGCAGGCTACAGTCAGTCCATGGGGTTGCAAAAGAGTCAGACACAACTTAGCAACTAAACAACAACAAATCAATTTGGGAAGGAGGTGATTCATTAAGGCTCTTATGCTGTGAACAACTAGAAAGGCAGGAAGTACTCTAGTTAGAGAATCTTGGGATCGACAAACAAAATGCTAAAATCTATCCTACTTTTAGTAGAGGTAATAAAGTCCAGGGCAATCCTCTCAGTTTCAACATTAAGACAGATTCTCACACAATGCTCTCTCTTTAGGTGCCTATAATGAATGAGATTCTTGATTAAATAAGCATCTGCCAGTGATTGAGATTGGAAAGGGGCAATGTTAGAGGCTACCTTTGTAAAAGGCAGTACTGAAGATAGACTTCCTCAAGATGTATTTTCATTAAATAGGTGGATGTTATGTGTTTATTTCTCTTATTTCAGCTTAGATCACAATCCACATTTTAATCCTTGTTGCTGAGTTGGATGATAATAAGAGGAAACATGATACCTAAAAATCTCTGTTAAGAAACATACTTCTCTGATTTGGTTGGTACTGTCAAGATGCCTGCAAGCTTCATCCAGTTGGTTTCTTAAATACGTGTCTTCTTCTGCATGAAATATATCACAGACTTAAGATAAGTGTGCAACAAACTTTGTTATGTGTTCAGCATGAATTTGTCATCATATTAGACAGGAGAAGGCTGTCATCTTCATTTGAGTTATGAGGAAATATTTTCATATTTTCTACAGAATGCCAATATCTTAACTAAAATGTTATCTCAAACTGAGGATGAACCATTAGGTCATCCAGCATTTACACCACCCTGTACTATCAAGCAACATTTTGATTTCACTTTAATAAAAAATGCTTCTGCAGAAATGCCATTTTCCTAGTTCTATCATTTGGTTAGCCAAATCTCACCTGATCTGGAATATAAAGGGCAGATTTTGCCTTTTATATAAATTTTTTCCCGACTATAAAGCTCATGATGATTCTTCTACTTTCTGTATTGAATCACAGAGCCTATTTCTCAGGGTATCTATTTTAACATGTAACACATGTATTTTGTTGTTGTTTTTGTTTTATATTTGTTTTCTTCATGTAAGTCTTATTCCCCAACAGATTGCCAGAGTCACTGAAAATAGGAACTTTGCCTCATACTCTTAGAACCTCTTACAGTGCCTAGCATACAGCTGCATGGAATGAAGACTTGTAGAACAGGAAAATACAAACAGAATTAAAAAAAAATGTTTTAAGTAGTAAATTATATGTAGATATAAATTATATGTAGATATAAATTATATGTATTAAATTTAGCTATTTTTTGTTGTTTTGTTGGATTTGTTAACTTGTCTTTTTTTTTTTTTTTTGCTTGACATACATGGCTGGATTAGCTTAGCATTGGCGAGTTGAAATAAGTTTGATAATAGTTCATTAATTACCATACCATTTTTGATAGAGCAGATCATTGGAATGTTTGAAACAGAAACAAAAATGTAGTGAGATCATCATAAAATATGTACCTACCAACTTAATTTGGCTCTGAAATCAAACTCTTGACTCTGATCTATGACTTAGTAACTAAAGGTTTACTTCTTAACAATTGCTTGTAAATCAGCATGTGGTCAACATAATCACATATCTTAAAATCAACTAAGGAATTCACTGTATAAACATATGCTACTGTCAACTATCTCTGAAGTGAATAATTATCTCCTAATATTTTATTATCTTAATAGTTGTCATTTTGCTATGGAATCTCACATGCCAGGTTAATTAAGGAGAGGCCTACTGTAAAAAGCAGCCAGCAAGATGTGGTTTTATTTGCACTCCTTTCCAGCATGTTAGCAACCAATAGCTTGGCCAAATATCTAGTCACTTACACCTTAAGTTTTAATGGTTACCATGGTAATGAAAAAAAGGCATTACAAAATGCACAAGCTGTTAACGTGTTGCAGAAGCCAAAAGAAAGAGCTAAGAATAAACTTCTGCATTTAAGGAAAACTGCTGTTAAACCAACGTCATGTCCCAGTCAAACAGCTCGTTACTCTGAAGCTGAGGCTGCTTATCCCTCTCTCTGAGCTCTCCATCAGCTGCGAGAACATCCGTGAGGGTGTTAGAGTGGGCAGGGGTGTTTATGGAGCTGGCAGAGACAGAGACAGAAGGAGAATAAACAGGCTGCAAACTGAGTCTCAGCTCCTTCATCAACAAGTAAGAAAAGCTTCATGTTTTCTAACAGAGATGACAGACAAGCAAGTTTAAAAGAATCGAATTTAGATAAATCTAAATGTTGCTGGGTGAGTAAATCGTTATAACCATAGACAGATAAGATGAGTGCTATGTTTGCTTTGAGTTTTTCACCCAGAACCCAGATATTTGGACAGCAAAGGAGTGAAATGTTTGCACCCGCCAACCTGCTGCTGCTGCTGCTAAGTCGCTTCAATCATGTCCGACTCTGTGCGACCCCATGGACTGCAGCCCACCAGGTTTCTCCATCCATGGGATTCTCCAGGCAAGCACACTGGAGTGGGTTGCCATTTCCTTCTCCAACCAGCCAACCTAGATAGCATATTAAAAAGCAGAGACATTACTTTGCCAACAAAGGTCTGTCTAGTCAAGGCTATGGTTTTTCCAATGGTCATGTATGGATGTGAGAGTTGGCCTGTGAAGAAAGCTGAGCGCCGAAGTATTGATGCGTTTGAACTGTGGTGTTGGAGAAGACTCTTGAGAGTCCCTTGGACTGCAAGGAGATCCAACCAGTCCATACTAAATGAGATCAGTCCTGGGTGTTCTTTGGAAGGAGTGATGCGGAAGCTGAAACTCCAGTACTTTGGCCACCTTATGCAAAGAGTTGACTCATTGGAAAACACTCTGATGCTGGGAGGGATTGGGGGCAGGAGGAGAAGGGGACGACAGAGGATGAGATGGCTGGATAGCATCACTGACTTGATGGACATGAGTTTGAGTGAACTCCGGAATTTGGTGGTGGACAGCGAGGCCTGGCATGCTGCAATTCATGGGGCTGCAAAGAGTCAGACATGACTGAGCGACTGAACTGAACTGACCTGATATAGTTCCTTGCCTGTAAGGAGGTGTTTCTCACTGAGTGAAAAGTTGTCCTCAATGAGGTAGCTACCAGAATGATGCAAGAAGAAAAAGACTGTCTTTAGTTTGGGAATAGAAACCAGTCATGTATAGAAGAGGGTAAGGTGCTAAGGTTTACATTTTAAAGGGCATTGGCTCCAGAACAAACAGACCCCTGGACAGAGAGGTGGAACTCCTATTTATTGATATATAAACATGGACCCAAGGCAATGAGGGAGTTAATGAGAGATGAAATATCAAACATGATCAAAGATGCAAGGCCAGTTCATGATTTAGCTGAGTGCCTTTTATAGATTTGTGATTTCCAAGGAAGGAGGTTACTATTCTGAATTAACCAACACAATGTTGTGGGCACCGCCCTGAAGAGTCCCTTCCTTATATCTGTTTCTCTCAAGGCAGAACTCTGGTTGCCATGTGCAGCTCCATTCAGACTCAGGAGTGTCTCTGTCGTGTTGTTTGCTGCCTCTGATCAGTTCCCAGCTGCCTGCAAGTCTAGACCCTTTCTCCAGCCTGGTGTCCCTGTGGGAAGCAGTTCTCTGGTAAAGCCTGACTCCACACCATAATCTAAATCCCATCTCCCTTTTGCCTTCCAGTTCCCAACACATACCTGATACTGTCAATTTTTACCTTTGTGCCTGATTGCATTCCATTGTCCCTTGTCACCACTCTTGAAAGATTTGAAGGTGCAATTAAGTTCATGATTTTGCTATCCAGCCCTCTTCAATAACCCTGATGTCTTACGTTTCAGGCTATTACTGTAGCCACTGAGCAAGGTCAAAGCCTAGAAAATCTCCTCTCCTCTTTCTTATTTTTAGTTTTTACTTCCTTAGAACTTACATTCATTTAGGACTTGAGTTTCATCCTATTTTTTGCAATGTTCACTATGCCTAAAACACTATGATGGTTGTACTAAGTACCCAATAAATGCTCAATGAATTGACTTATATTTTAATTCCCAAAGTCTATGTTCTCTAGCATCACAGCATGTCTTGAAATTGTATTTTAAGACATGTTGTAAACTTGAAGACTCAAGTTATAGAGATATAGTAAATCAAGGTGAAACTCAAATCATGATAAGATTATATAATTTTTGCCAACTAGAACTGTAAAGATAGAAAGACTGTGGAATGTCAACCACCCTAAACCCAACTCTCTTTTAAAGTGAAGGTTATAATGCAGAGTATGTCACATATGTCATTTAGAATACAAAGCAGACTCCTGAGTCTCCTTCATGAATCCTATTCCAGTGTCCTACTGATTGATTCCATGACATACTTTTATCTATAGGCTGCCCTTTACATGTTATATTATATTTGGTATATACAATACTTGTCTATTTACCTCTCAGGATATATTCTTGGGGCTTCCCAGCTGGCATGGTGGTAAAAAAAATTACCTACCAATGCAGAGATGCAGGAAACTGGGATTCAATCTCTGGGTCAGGAAGATCCCCTGGAGTAGGAAATGGCAACCCACTTCAGTATTTTGCCTGGGAAATCCTATGGACAGTGGAGCCTGGCGAGCCACAGAGAGTCAGATACAACTGAGTACCTGAGCATACACAGCACATATATATACTTACCTGTTTTAAACTTTCCTGATAAAGAAGAATTGCATACTTTTGCCCAAAGTATCTCTCCAGCCAATAATGTAACCAAAGGCAATTTACTTGCATACGACACTCCTTCATTGATTAACCAAAATTTGTTTTAAACCACTGTGTCAGGTGTATAGGATACTAAGCAAAAGTGACAGCCCATCGAGAAGATTTTTGGTTCAGTCAGAAGAGGGTCAAGCAGAAACGTGAATCAGAGGCCTAGACTTCGGTGAGATTGTGGAAAGGATATTTAAGTAGAAATGATACATCCTGAGCCAAGTAATTACTAGAAGCAGAGACTGGAGGTTAAGCATTCTTCAGCATGTGCTCATCATGTGCAAAGGTCCAAAGATTAAGATGAGTGGCTTGAGAATTTGGATTCTGGCCTGGAGAATTCCATGGACTGTGTAGTCCATGGGGTTGCAAAGAGTCAGACACAATTTAACGACTTTCACTTTCACTTTTCACTTGAGAATTTGGAAGTGAATTTAGTTCATGTATTAGACTGGGAGACAGAGAGGCAGGGAATAGGCCTTGGGAAGTTTTATGGTCAATGTCATGTCATTTTAACCTTAAAATTGTACAGTATGGAAACAGAGCAGTGATATAATTATATTCATATTAAGAAAGACTTTTAATGTCAGTGCAGATGAAGGTAGTATCAAAAGAAAATTCAGAGAGCTTTAATGGTTATGAATATTTTATTGAGTGAGATACAAACAGTTCACAAACAGGGAGACTTCAAACTGAAAGTAGTTATAAGCTCAGCTTTCAGCAGTTACAGCTCACTTTATAAAGCATGAAGGAGGGTGTACATTCTATTTTTTACTATGAATGGCTACAAGAAACTTATATTTATTTTCACTGTATAAGCTTATTTAGTAGCTTATTGGCCAGGAAGCTATAAGTTTATGCAGACAAGAAGAGAACTGAACGTTTGTTTAAGGTCAGAGTCAACATTTTGGGGAAATCATGTCAGTTTTAGATTTAGGTTACATGACTAAGATTGCTTGGTCTAAGGGAATATTCAAACCCTGGCCTCCATTCTGATTACTCTCTAAAGTAGATATGGTCTCTACAAAAGAAAAGAAGAACCTGCAATCTCTTACAGCAGTACAAATGAGATAGTATGACTTTCTGAATCAATGAAATGAAGATAAGAGGATAAAATGCCAAAAGTCTATCACAATAAAATTTTATCAGACCAAAGGGACTGAGAGACTGGTTTGTATTACAATGAAAAGTAGTAGAGAGGAACACAGAAATAGGAGCGAGTTTGAGGATAGAAGTCATCAGTTCATTTTGAACTTACGGGTTTTGATGTGCCATGACAGGCTTCCAGGAGGAGGTTGGATGTCAGAACCTGGAACTCAGGGAAAAGGACAAGGCCGGAAAGATAGACATCTGTGCCTTCCATATGGAAATGATGACACACTGAATCACCATGACACTGGCTCTTCCCCAACATTAATCAGAGACACATTTCTGGATAAAATAGGGTGTGTTTTGGTGGAATCCCACCATACACAGTGTACTTCTTTCTGACCCTACCCTCTTACCCTTGTCCTCAACTCTATCCCAATTCCCATCCACTTACTCTTCCTAATACATCTTTTTCTGAACAAAAGTTATTAGAAAGTTCACATGTAACTCAGCTCCATATCCATTTCCGCTTTAGGACCTTGGAAGATTTAAAAATGTTCCAAAGAAAAAAGAGAGAGAGAATAAAGCTCTAATGATATAACCACAAAATAAATTAGTCCCGTAGTAGCTTAATGTGGGAGAAGGCAATGGCAACCCACTCCAGCACTCTTGCCTGGAAAATCCTATGGATGGAGGGGCCTGGTGGGCTGCAGGCCATGGGGTCCCTAGGAGTCACACACAACTGAGCGACTTCACTTTCACTTTTCACTTTCATGTATTGGAGAAGGAAATGGCAACCCACTCCAGTGTTCTTGCCTGGAGAGTCCCAGGGATGGGGGAGCCTGGTGGGCTGCCGTCTGTGGGGTCACACAGAGTCGGACATGACTGGAGTGACTTAGCAAAAAAAATAGCTTAATGTGGGTAATAGTAGCTGTGAAGAATGAAATCTGGACAGGGGGATACACCCATCATAATGACACTGCAAAGGCAGATCTCAAATCATAGATGTATCAGAGGAATAGCTGATGCCTCTACAGCACTAACTCTATACCAAAAACTGTTCTAGTCACTTAACAATCACAAAGGCACTAGATCCTCTATTATTTCAACTTCCAGATGAGGATTCTGAGTCACAAAACAGTTGAGTTGAACGTGGCTTGCAAGTGTAGGAACTACGACTCAGTGTTAGAGAAGCTAACTCCACATTTTGTCTCCAATTTTTCCTAAAACGAGTGGATTAACTAATTAATATCATTTACTAAGATAAGTAGTGTTATATAGAAAAATAGAGAAGCTAACTCAGTGTTTATTGAGTTGCAAATCATTTAACAATTGTACTTTTGGTTCATGAATTTATTAAAGACATTTTGGCATTAGGGGAGATCAGGAAAAGAAATTCAAATTCTTCAGAGAAGAAATCATTATATTCAAATAACTTGCAAATGTATTGTGATAAACAAAGTGAGGCAGTAAGGACTGAGTGAAACATTACCTTGCTATTCACGACAGAGAACAATATAGAAAAAAACATTAGTTTGGAACTCAATCAGCAACTGTTGGTATTTTTCCTTTTCGTCTTCATCTTTTTTTTTTTTTTTTAACCAAGTATTGTGGAATAACCTGGAGCAAATTAGTTGAAATCTCAGAGGTTCTTGATTTATTCATCTGTAAAATAGACACAGTATTACCTAATTCACAGACTGGGTGAAAGAAGACTATGTGACATGATTTATCTGAAAACTCTAGTTCATAGCTTAGGAAATATACAGTTTCCCATAAATACCTGCTATCACTATCATTCATGTTAACCTAATCAAAGAACTAAGAGAAACAACATGTAATCTGTCAGATTAGAATCATACAATCGTACACATTTTATTTTACCATCAGAACTTCCCTGGTCAAAACTTAGGGTAGGCATATTATTTGACAAATGAGGCAACTGAGGTTCAGAGAGATTAAATTAATATCTTAAAGCCTCAGAGCTATCAGTTTGAGAATTACTGCCTTAGGTCTCTGTAATATGGGTCTAAACTATTATTTCTTCTACCTTTTGTTAAACTGCAACATTACTTCCTCAAACCTAAGTTGTTTGACAGTCACCCTTAGAGTTACTGGCCAGTTAGGACAGCCCATAAGAGTTAAATTTCTGAAACAACCATGTCAAGAACCACAACTGTCTGCCCTTCCATTTCCTAAGTGCCACATTTACAAGTCCACTTCCATGAAACTGCATGATTTAGTTCTTGCTTAGAAGGTAGACTGAAGGTCAGGCCTGCAGTCAAGCAACAGAAAGCTGCCCACTGTCTTAGCAGTTTGCCTACAGCAGATGGATTTGTCTTGATGTCTCCTCTATCAAGTACTGACTCATCCCAACTGTGATTAGTTGTGAAATTTAAGATTAGAGCCCAAAGAGGTATGGGCCAGCATCCAAGTTGGAACTGGACCTGATTCTTCTATCCTCTAGAAGCTACCACCCGAGACGGCCTTGCAGCCCACCAACAGCCCACCCCATGCCACACCTGCAGGGTCCACACCTCAGCTTCCAGAAGATTACCTCTAAAAGCCAAAACCACACAGCTCCATTTCCTCAGGCAGAGACAGTGAATACTTTCAAGCTGCTTTCAGCCTCCCAAATAAGTGAAATGTTTGACATGAAAGCATATGTTTTTTGGCAACTTTGTTTAATCCACATTTTAAAGGGAAAATTGAAACTCCACAAGGTGTGAAAAAGATTAGTGTAACGTTTCAGTATCTGGTGGAAAACAGACCGTGTTCCCTCCTCCTTCTGTTCTCTCTCCTCTTCCTTCATGTGCAGATATTTGCTTTATAAAAGCTGCCATCGAAATGAATCTTTTAATTAAGAATCTGAGCCACCTAACTGCAGAGCAGAGAGAAATATCAAATTACACAGGATGTAGGAGCCATCTGTAAGAGGATATGTCATGTGTCTGTTCTCAAGAAAGTTCACCCCTCCCCCAAGAAGTTGTATGCAGGATCCTGAATCGAGGATTTGGGGATTCGAAAATTTGATCTCTGCAGAAGTTAAATTTCTTACTACAAGATGACATCTTACTATAAGATGACTGCCCCAGGAGGAAAGTTACTTTGCCAAGATCTGCTTATCTTTTTAGAGAATGTAGAGTCTAGTCAACAGCTGGCTTCAGAAACCATTTTTCCAGAAGTTCTGATTGGACTAGTTATAAAGACTTACACATTTGGACTCTGATTCATTCAAAAAGTCCATAGAGACATCACTTGTATAAGACAGGTCTGGAAGGGCCTAGGGATACAGATCAGGCCTCCAAGACTGGAAGAGTGGACGGTAGGTGAGAGGGAAATGCCCCCAGGCATTGGTCTCACATGATGCATTTTACTGACCCCAACAAAGACCTTGGCTGACAGCAAGGACAGAGCTAGTGCTGGAGATCCATGGCCAGTTTTCGTAGTCAGTTTCTTCTGCTTTGAAACCCAAACTCTAGAATGTTTCCACTGCATATAGCTAAAAACCTATTGATTCTGAAAATATTGTATTCAGAATAAATCATGAAACGGTTATTTGATTTATTTTAGAATTAAAAAATAATTTGAGAAGCATCAGGATGATTCAAGTGGTGACATAAGAATATGTATCTGGAGCCAGATGTTGTAGATTCAAATCTGAGTCTCCTTGCCCACATGCACATTTATGTGACCTTAAAGTGAAAGTGAAGTCAGTCAGTCGTGTCCAACTTTTTGTGACCCTGTGGATGGAAGCCTAAAAAGCTCCTCTGTCCATAGGATTTTCCAGGCAAGAGTACTGGAGTGGCTTGCCATTTCCTTCTCCATATATGACCTTAGGCAAGTTATTAAACCACTGTTTCAACATTTTTTAAATAGATATAATAATAATAAAATTTCCACATACTAATATTGTAAAGACAAAAATAATGAATACAGGTAAAGCACTCAGAATATGAAAGGAATAAATTAAATGAATTGTAAACTTTAGCTAATTCTGTTATTATTTGAAGGTTTCAAGCTGGGTTTTATTTTGCATTTTTATTGTGGCAAAATATACATAACATAAAATTCATCATTTTAACAATTTTTAAGTGTATATTTCAGTGGCATTAAGTAAATTCAGTGTTGTACAGCCATAATCACTTATACGTCTCCTATCTTTGTGTATTTGGAGGTTAATGCTTTATCATACATATGACTTGCAAATATTGTATTCCATTCAGTGGATTATGTTTTCACTAGATAATATCCTTTGATGAACAAAAGTATTCATTTTATTGATATCAAGTGATCTGTTTCCCCCTTTGTTGTCTGTAACTCTGATATCCTACCCAATAAATCATTGCCAAACCCACTGTTATGCATTGGTTCCCCTGTTTTCTTCTAAGAGTTTTCCATTTTAGGTCTTACATTTAGGTCTTTGAGGCATTTTGAGCTATTTTTCTAAGGGATTCCCTGATACCTTAGTTGGTAAAGAATCTACCTGCAATGCTAGAGACCCTGGTTCGATTCCTGGGTCCAGAAGATCTGCTGGAAAAGGGAAATGCTACCCACTCAGAGGAGGCAATGGCACCCCACTCCAGTACTCTTGCCTGGAAAATCCCATGGATGGAGGAGCCCGGTGGGCTGCTGTCCGTGGGGTCGCAAAGAGTCGGACACAACTGAGCGACTTCACTTTCACTTTTCATTTTCATGCATTGGAGAAGGAAATGGAACCCACTCCAGTGTTCTTGCCTGGAAAATTCCAGGGACGGGGGAGCCTGATGGGCTGCCATCTATGGGGTTGCACAGAGTCGGACACTACTGAAGTGACTTAGCAGCAGCAGCAGCCAGTATTCTGGCCTGGAGAATTCCATGAACTGTATAGTCCACGGGGTTGCAAAGAGTTGGACACGACTAAGCAAATGTTTTATATGCTGTTAGATGATGGTCCAATTTCATTCTTTTGCTTATTTGAACATCCAGTTATTCCAGTACCATAAATTGAAAATACAGTCCTTTCCCCATTGAAAGGTTTTAGCACCCTCACCAGAAATCAGCTGACCATATGTCTGAGTTTCTTTCTGGGCCCTTTAGTCTATTCCACTAGTATCTGTGTCTGTCCTAATGCCAGTACCACATTGTTCAGATTACTATAGCTTAGCAGGAACTTTCACATTCAGGTAGTAAAATGTCTTCCACTTTTTCTACTTTTTCAAATTTGTTTTGGTTATTTAGAATCCCTTGAGATTGCATATGAATTTCAGGATTGATTTCTTTTTTTAACCTAACAACAACAACAACAAAAAAGGCTGTTAGAAATTTGATAGAGATTGCATTAAGTTTGTAGATCATTTTGGACAGAATTGTCATCTTAACATTATCAAGTCTTCCAATTCATAAACACAGTGTTTTCTCATTTGTTTATGGTTTAATTTCCTTCAATGATGTTTTTATAGTTTTCAATATACAAGCTTAACCTCTTTGGTTAAAACTTATTCTAAGTATTTTATTCATTTTGATTCCATTATAAATGAAAAAAAAACTTGCTTTTATAACTTAGTTCAATTGATATTAGCAACAACATTTCTGTGAGTTAAGAGTGAATTTTGTCCTCATATTAAGACTGATGAGGATATGCAAGTAAAATCTGAGGGCTGGTGTGTAAGATTCTGATTTCAGGCTTGGACCATACTCCTGTGCCAGATCCGGAAGCAGCATGAAATGGACAGGAATTCCTTTACTCCTGGCTTCATGAATCTGGTATGTGGGTCAAATTTGGAGATTCCTTTGGGAGCTCCTTGGAAATTCTCAAGACTGCTGTCTCCACCTGCTCAATCTTCTTGACAGTTTTTATTTCAGTCAGTAGATCCAGCTGATACTGTAGATGTTTATCTCAATATTAGGATGAAAGCAAGGTCATAAACAATTGATTTTGTAAAGTTCTGTCAGAAAAGTGGATATGGCTTGGTGAGGGAAACTGAATTTGACTTCATTCATAGTAACTATATCTCAAATATTATAATCATGGGAAAAAAGATTGACTTATTTATTTAGGATCTTAAAAGTTAATTTGTGTCATTCTTTGGTTGATGCGTGACCTTATAAAGTTTGAAGATTAACTCTCTCTCTCTCTCTCTCTCTCTCTCTCTCTATATATATATATATATATATTTTAAAGATAGCTAACTTCATGGCAAATAGATGGGAAACAGTGGAAACTGTCAGACTTTATTTTTCTGGGCTCCAAAATCACTGCAGATGGTGATTGCAGCCATGAAATTAAAAGACGCTTACTTCTTGGAAGGAAAGTTATGACCAACCTAGATAGCATATTCAAAAGCAGAGACATTACTTTGCCAACAAAGGTCCGTCTAGTCAAGGCTACAGTTTTTCCAGTGGTCATGCATGGATGTGAAAGTTAGACTGTGAAGGAAGCTGAGCGCCGAAGTATTGATGCTTTTGAACTGTGGTGTTGGAGAAGACTCTTGAGAGTGCCTTGGACTGCAAGGAGATCCAGCCAGTCCTTTCTAAAGGAGATCAGTCCTGGGTGTTCTTTGGAAGGAATGATGCTGAAGCTGAAACTCCAATACTTTGGCCACCTCATGTGAAGATTTGACTCATTGGAAAAGACCCTGATGCTGGGAGGGATTGGGGGCAGGAGGAAAAGGGGATGACAGAGGATGAGATGGCTGGATGGCATCACCGATTTGATGGACATGAGTTTGAGTGAACTCTGGGAATTGGTAATGGACAGGGAGGCCTGGCGTGCTGCAATTCATGGGGTCAGAAAGAGGCAGACTCGACTGAGCAACTGAACTGAACTGAACTGAACTTACCTGCAAATAAATTAATTATATCTTCTTTAGAAATGGACCACATGACTGTAGGAAATGATTTTTGTGCCTATTTTTCCCCATTATTACAGTAATGGCATTTTTAAGAATTGTTCATTTGTATGTTGTTGAATAAAAATACAATTTCAGATACAATAATCTTTAGTTATATAATTAAATGATCATCTACTCATATTTGTGATAAAGCATATTCTTGTAAGTAAAATTGTTATTAATCACTTCAAATTCCTTCATTTAGTTTTTGAAATAACTTGCTTCCACACATCTGAAATGATAGATTGTTTAACATTTCTTGGTGAAGCTGTAACAAATTACCATCAAGTTAGTGGCTTAAAAACAGCATGATTTTAATATCTTAGATTTTTGGAGGTCAGAAGTCTGAAATGGGTCTCATTGGCCTAGAATCAGTGTCAGCAGGGCTATGTTCCTTTCTGGAGTCTCTAGAGAAGAATGTTTTCTTACATTTTTCTAGCTTCTAGAGGCTGCTCACATCCCTTGGCTTGTGTTTTTCTCTCTTCATAAGTCAGTTACTTCTCAAGCTGCCATCCCTCTGGCTCTCTCTTGCATTCTTCTTCCACTTGTAACGACCCTTGGTATTACATTGGGTCTACTCTGATAATCCAGGAAAACCTCACCATCTCAAGGTCAGCTGTTAGCAAACATAAATCTATGCAAGTGTAGTTCCCATTGTCATGTAATCTGATAATAATAATAGGTTCCAGGGGATTAGAATATGGACATCTTTTTTTTCTGCCTACTATAGTCATTAAACATACATACATATATATATATATATATATATATATATATATATATATGTATTTACATTTTATAGCTAGAAAGAATCTTTCCCAAATTTCTTCATTTATGAAAAATAAAGGCTGAGAGAATGAAAGTGACTTGCTCAATCCTGTCCTCCTTGATGTCTTCCATCCCCAGTATATATTGTCCCTGAGATGTATCAGTCAGGTTACCATTCATTTTCCAGCCTCTTCAACAATAGCAGAATCTCATCTGTTATAAAGAACCAGTTGCAACTATGATTTTTCTTTTTCGATTTCTATCATGTATAAACACATACCAATCACATTGCGTAACATTTGATTTTCCCACTGATAATTTTTTAAATGTTCAAAAAAAAAAAGAAAGAAAGTAATTCAAAAGGAATCAAAATCAGGAGTATTCTATCAACACAAGGAATTATCCTAGGATATGTGACTATCAAAAGTGGGATGCTTGGGGCTAGTGCACTGGGACAACCCAGAGGGATGGTATGGGGAGGGAGGAGGGAGGAGGGTTCAGGATGGGGAGCACATGTATACCTGTGATGGATTCATTTTGATATTTGGCAAAACTAATACAATTATGTAAAGTTTAAAAATAAAATAAAATTTTAAAAAAATTAAAAAAAAAAAGTGATTGTCTGTTTATCAATTCTTAATAGATATGGGCAACTTCCCATTAATAAGGAAACCCCAGTTCTATTGGTCTCCAATCTGAGCAACTTTCAATCAGGAAAGCAATCATGTCAGAAAAAAAGGGGTATGTCTAGATTGATCCATTCTTTCTCTATGAGTGCATAACAAGAAGGAAGTAAGAACAGCAGAAGGTGTGTGAGGCATTTTAATCTTGCCCATTCACAGTAACAAAAAAACATTCCTCCCTTCCCTTTGAAGTCTCCCTTTTATTTGCTGTTTTTCAACTCTAGTGTGCAGGAAGAAACATGTTGATTCTGACAAATGACAGTAATTACAAAGTCTACAAATCATGCATAGAAATAGACACTTTGTTGTAACTCACTTTTCCCTCATTGCAGATTGTCTGAAGGACTCAAATATATATTGAAAGAAAATTTAAAAGACTACAAAAATTAAATGGTAATTACATTATTTTCTTCTCAAGTTGTAAGCAATTGAAAGATGAAAAATATGTTCTTTGTGCAGATGCATTTTTTTTAGAATATGAGGAGGTCAGTTAGGACTCTCCAGTACAGTGAAATATCTAGAAAATATGAATCACTTTGAATGTTAGGGCACCTGAACAACATGAATCTCCTTTATCAAAATTATAAAATTGTCAAGGGGGCAGAAGCCATGGTTGACAGTATCACAGTGGTAAACCAGTGTGAAGTGTTTAAGCAGGCATATAGAGAGAGTAAATATAACTACATGCTTAACTTTGTAAAAACCAAAATGATAGAATATTAAAGTTGGAAAGGAGTTTAGAGTATATCAAATACAGTTCTCATATTTTATAATTTAAGAATTTGAAGATCTCCCAAGTTAAATGACTTATATAATATTTTGAATTTAGCTTATATTGGAGCATGCATGTATGTTAGGAAAAGATTTGAATACTGTTTATCATATGACTACCACAAAACTAGCATGTGCTCACACATTTCATTCATTTCATTCAAAGCACATTGAATGATTTTCTGCTAACTTCCAGCCTATGCTAAATTCTGGGCTAAGCTGAAGACCATGTCCTTGTCCTGAATTAATTTAAAATCTAACTCAAGAAACAAAATGTATTTACAGTAGAGGTAATCTAAGGCAGTTGATAGTGAAAAACATGGTGTATTTTCTTAGTTCAGAACTTAATTTTACTCACCAAGAATATTTAATTATCTTCATAATTGGACCCTCTGATCTCATCTTTCCCAGCATCTTCAGAATCATCTTCCTAAAATTTGTATCTGACCAAGTTTTATCCAATTAGTAGCTGTGCATGCTCTCCAGAACCTTCTAGACCCAATTCCTTAGCATGTTTGCAATCCTTTCATACTCTGCTTGCTACAGCATATGTCCTCCCACATTCCATGCACTCCTGCCTAACCATCTTGCACCACCCATGTTCCCTGCCCAGGTCATGCCACGCCATTCTTCTGATTGTCTATGTTAATTACAGAGCTGGATCTTCAGATTAACAATAGAAGTTGGAGAAATCTTTTTCATGTCTTTTCTTTAGCTTTTGAAACTTGGAGATGGTATTTATTTGTATTATCTCTAAGGGTCATTCACACATAAACATTCAAGGACCCTGTGATGAAGATCATGGCAATTACAAGGATTCAGTACACAGGACATTTCAATGGTGTAATTAGTTGGGGAGACCTCACATAGGATATAAATATCAAAAATGAAAGAATAAATCAGGAAATGTGACACATGATTACTTCTTTTTTCAAAGGTGATTTTAACATAGTTGAGAAATGGTCTTCAGGGCGTCCCTGAGGCTCAGTGGTAAAGAATCTGCCTGAGATACAGGAGACAAAGGAGATGTGGGTCCAAACCCTGGTTTGAGAAGATCCCCTGGAGAAAAGCGTGGCAACCCACTCCAGTATTCTTGCTGGGAAAATCCCATGGACAGGGGAGCCTGTTGGGCAATGGCCCATGGGGTTGCACAGGGTCGGACATGATTGAAGTGACTGAGCACATGCACAGAAATGGTCTTCACACACTCCAGATTAAAAGCGGTGACATTATACCTTTACTCTTCCCTTAAACTGCCAGAGCCTGCCTGTCTGGCCCTATATAACACCTCTATTGTGACACTTGCCAACATGCCAATAATGTCCCCAAATTTTATCCAGGGTACCATAAAGGCTACCAGGTAGGGAAGGTACCGGGAAGTATAATCTAAAATTCCCTTATTGTGCTCACAATTCCCATAGTATCATCTGTCTCAAGATTTCCAAAATCATAGCCCTCTTCCTGGTCAATCTGCTACTTTAGACCCACCTTCCAAGTACTCCTCTTTCCTTCTTTTCTTGCCAGTAAAAATGCTTTTATAAAACAATACTTGTCTCTAGCTTTCTTTGGTGAATAAAACCTTGTCCATAATTCCTCTGAATCCTGCAGTATACTGTAATCAGTTTATTTAACCTACCAGACAGAATCTACTTAGCTATACATGAGTACATTTTACCAATTATTGATTTATGAATGCTTCAGTCATCATTTATGTACTCGGGCTTTGTCATCTCCAATGGAGTAACAAACCACTCTAAGTGACACAGTCTACTATTTAAAATTCCACACCTTCCATCTGATTACCCCATTAATCATTATCCTCCCCAGGTTATAAAGATTTTTAAGGTAATATAATGTCTCCCAACAGTCCTAGGACTTTGGCCATGGACTTTTAGTCTCATTTGTGTGGTGAACTTTATAAGAAGTAGTTGTCAAAACTCGCAATGCAGTGAGAGCAGATGTCAATCAACTTAACCAGTGCAACCTCGGTGGGAAAGGAATTACACTCATAGTCATAGGGGATGTACCAATTATTGGTTCTGCACATTCTCTATGATGTAAAACTCCTCATGTAGTTTGCCTCTCTTCTTCTTTTGTGATGCATTCTTTTTATTGGGAAATTTATGGCTCAGACAGTAAAATGTCTGCCTGCAGTGTGGGAGACCTGGGTTCGATCCCTGGATCAGGAAGATCTCCTGGAGAAGGAAAAGGCAACCCATTCCAGTACTCCGGCCTAGAAAATTCCATGGATGGAGGAGCCTGGTGGGCTACAGTCCATGGGGTCTCAAAGAGTCAGACACAACTGAGTGACCTCATTTTCTTTCTTCTTCCTTCATGAATTTCCATGGTTTCAACTTTCATTGAAAGTTAATGACCCTTACATGTCTATACGCATTCTACAGAAATAAAAAATGCACAAATTAAAGCCATACCATTTATCTTCCCTTCTACTCCTTTCCCTTTGGCATCACCATTCACTCAATCTCAAAAAACAGAGGATCATAACTTTGAAACTATTCTCAGTCAAGCACAGATCTCTCCTTTCTCTGTATTTTGTTTGTTTGGATCTTAGTCAACTTGTGGCAATTAAGAAACATAAATCTGGAGTCAAATGGCCTGGTGCCACTTTTCTCAATTCATTTAAGTCCCTGGGTTGCCATCTTCCTTGTCTATGAAACACAGATAACAAGAATATTTACTTTATAATATTGTTTTGATGATATATTAATGCATTTATTAGGCTTTAATAAGGGGAAAGAGAGGAAGTAGTGACACATGTTATTTTCTTGGGCTCCAAAATCACTGTGGATGATGACTGAAGCCATGAAATTAGAAGACACTTGCTTCTTGGAAGGAAGGCTATGACAAACCTAGACAATGTATTAAAATGCAAAGACATCACTTTGCTGACAAAGATCTGTATAGTCAAAGCTATTATCTTCCCAGTAGTCAAGTATGGGTGTGAGAGTTGGACCATAAAGAGGGCTGAACTTTGAAGAACTGATGCTTTTGCATTGTGGTGCTGGAGAAGACTGGAGAGTCCCTTGGAGAGCAAGGAGATTAAACCAGTCAATCCTAAGGGAAATCAACACTGAATAGTCATTAGAAGGATTGATGCTGAAGCTGAAGCTCCAATACTTTGGCCACCGATGCTAACAGCTGACTAACTGGAAAAGACCCTGATGCTGGGAAAGATTGAAGGCAGGAGGAGAACAGGGCAGCAGAGGATCACATAGTAGGATGGCATCACTGATTCAATGGATACGAATTTGGGCAAACTCTGGGAGATGGTGAGGGACAGGGAGGACTGGCATGCTATAGTTCATGGGATCATGAAGAGTCAGACACAACTTAGTGACTGAACAATGGCAACAATAATAGCATGCCACATAGAAATCACTCAATAAGCTTCTTCGGTTACCAGTAACTCCCTGAAATGCTTCTTGTGAAAGTGAAATTAAAGTTGCTCAGTCATGCCCAACTCTGCGACTCAATGGACTGTAGCCTGCTAGGCTCCACTGTCCATGGAATTCTCCAAGCCAGAATATGGGAGTGGGTAGCTGTTCCCTTCTTCAGGAGATCTTCCCACCCCAGGGATCAAACCAAGGTCTCCTGAATTACAGGAGGAGTCTTTACTATCTGAGCCAACAGAGAAGCACAGCCTACCCCCTTTCCCAGTGGATCTTCCCAACCCAGGAATTACACCGGGGTCTCTTGCATTGCAGGTTGATTCTTTACCAACTGAGCTACCAGGGAAGTAAAAAGCTTCTTAGCCTCTCTAAATGTGGTTCCTCCTGTGCAAATAATCAACCAGAGTAAGGGTGGTACTGCATTTCTAAAACAAGGATGTAATCAGCAGCCTCCTCCCCCTACTCAATCCCGCTGTGCATTTCTCAATATGATGGGTGTTCTCATTCTTTTATCCTAAGTATCTCACACGCTGACATTGACAGTCCATCCACTGTTCCCAGAACACGCCCTGTTCTTCCATACCTGGCACTTTGCTCATGCTAAAATTTACATCTGGATTATTTCTACAGCCCTTCCTTTGACTCTAACAGCTATCAAGATAGTTGGGTCTTTGTTATTCATAGTGTGACCCTGGGGCCACACCTGAGTTTATGTTCAAAAGGTAACCCGTGATGCACTTCTACAAAGTTTCAGGATGGTGACTGACCATGCTGGAAAACCAGCCATGTTATTAGAGTGTTGGGGCTTTAATCCATGTGACATCAACCCAAATTTTCAACCTCTAAAGAGGGAAACATAGTTGAAATTTGAGTTCAGACACATGGCCAATTATTAAATCAATCATGCCTATGTAAGGCAATATCAATAAAGATTCTAGATGCTAAATCTTAGGTGGGCTTCCTGATTTGTGAGCACATAGATATGTTAGGAGAGAGATGCTCCTTGATTCTTTGGCAAGAGGACACGAAAGCTCCATATTCAAGTTCGACCTTGATCTCATTGTATGGGTGTCTTCTTTTGGCTTGTTCTTATTTTATCCTTTATAACAAAATTATTATCGTAAGTAGTAGCATTTTTCTGAGTTCTATGAATTGTACTATTGAGTTATCAAACCCAAGGTGGAGGTGGGAACTGCCAAATTTGTAGCCAGTTGATCAGAATTTGGGTGGCCTAAGAATTCCAGAATTTGTAATCAGCGTCTGAATTGAGGGCAGACTCATGAGGATCAGTGCTCTTAATTTGTGAAGCCTAAATTAGCTCCAAATAATTAGTGTCAAATTTGCCATGACATGACAAGCTCTGGAAAAATCAGAATAAGCTTTTTTAAGAGATACAGTAACTGAAGAAAAGATAGTTTAGGTAACTTCAGTTCAGTTAAATTTAGTCACTCAGTTGTGTCCGACTCTTTGTGACCCCATGGACTATAGCATGCCAGGCTTCCCTATCCATCACCAACTCCAGGAGCTTGCTCAAACTTATGTCCATCAAGTCGGTGACGCCATCCAACCATCTCATCTTCTGTCGTCCCCTTCTCCTCCTGCCTTCAATGCTTCCCAGTATCAGGGTCTTTTGCAATAAGTCAGTTCTTTGCATTAGGTGGTCAAAGTAGGTAACGTACCAGAAATCAAACAAAAAATATAAGTGAATCAGTTCTAGACTTTAATTCCATTGCTCTATCACTACATTGCACTGGCAGTCAATAGTGTATATTAACTTTATGGAAGTTAAAGGCAGGGGTATACAATCTTTTCTTGTGTCTCCTGCAGTGAGCAGTATATGCTTGGACAGATACAGTGAATAATAAATATAATCATTTTTATTGATTAAGTTCATGAGCTTCTTAGTTAAATATTTTTCACATGCAGAATCCTTGCCACGACTGGAGTTGCATTTAGGTTGAGAGGACACATGTAAGTTGAAGAGGGAGTAAGAGGAAATGGGTATAAGTCACTGGCAAATGTGGAGTAGCCAAGCCCCCGTTTGTAAAAAAAAAAATCAATTTTCTGATGGACTGAAAGACTTTCAATAATAGTCCGTGAGGTTGTCTTCCTATATGATTCATCTTGTTTGTATTGAGGTGTTGAGACTATATTTGGCCTGTTTCCTGGGAAAGGTGTGCAAGTCAATAATGTGGTGCATCTACTCTGAAAAACGACCATTCATGCCGACCTGAGCTTGAATATCTCCATCTGGGCTATGCATTGAGGGGAATCAGTTAGATGACCCTGAAATGAGATACCTACCTGTTCTCCAAAGAGAATTGAACTATCTTCAGGAAGAATTGATATTGGTCCCATTCGCTATTTGGATTTGATTAGAACAGATCAGATAGAAGTGAGAGAAGTCTTTGCCATCCTATAAACAGGGACTGTCTCCTTGAGATGTCTGATCTCTAATGAATCTATTCCTATGATGCTCTGATAAGAATGTCATTTGAATTCATACAACCACTTTATCCTTAGAGATGGAAAGAGCACCCCTGAGAAATTAGCTTCCAAAGAAATCTGTCTCAAGCAATTTCTTTTTTCCCCCCTTTTCCTATAGACTTCCTCAGATGCATATTTTCCTCTATTAATCTCAAACTTGTCCAAATTATCAGTATAATGATGTAAAGGCTGAACAATAGAATAATTTCTTTTATTTCAATCATGTGTTTTCCTTTTCATGGCCTAGTTACCAAGGACCCATAATCTACAATCCTGGCATTTCTTTTTATGAGCCAAAATCCATCATTTTTTAATATTTTCAAGACAAGGAATCTGAAAGGTTTATTTTAATCATTAATCAGTCCCCTCCAATTAAGCTCAATTATACCCTATAACCATTGCTATAATTGTTGATTGATTAATCTTTCAACTATTAATTAAAAGTCTTAATTAAACTTTTTCTGATATTATTTAAGGTAAAATATAATTATTATGTAATTTCCCTAGTATAAGCAACATGTCTTCTGAGCCTTATGGTACAGTCATAGTCTACTAATTATGAATCACTCACTAGCAGGCAAGCCACTCCAGTGTTCTTGCCTGGAGAATCCCAGGGACGGGGCAGCCTGGTGGGCTGCCGTCTATGGGGTCGCACAGAGTCAGACACGACTGCAGCGACTTAGCAGCAGCAGCAGCACTAGCAGGATCTGAAAATTCTGAGGAGTGAGATCATCTCCTTCATGCCCACTTCTTATATACATAGGCATGTGTGTGGACACAGTCAAGCTCATGGATAAAAAGGTTGAGAAGAGTAGGCAATGCAAACTAGTTAATTTCACACATCTAGTAGGCTGGAATCAGGACAGGGATAGAACAAGAAAAGATAAGTCACAAGATATTCATGTTTCCACGTGGCATTCCACCTCCCAACCTTACCCATGTATAAACACAAGAGAGAGGCAAATTCCAGCTATATGAAGCTGCCAGTGTGGCCTTTTGTAGAAAGCTGGGTTTGCTGGTTTGGTGGAAAAACTGATAGGGAGGTGGGAAGAAGAATAACATCTAATTAGCAAAAATCATAATCTGAATACTGAATTCTTCATCACTTTTACTCCTCTCAGACACCCTAAGGGAATAATTATGTCCATTTTATAGATGAGGAAATATAATCAGAGATGGAATTACTTTGAAATCATACATATCAATCTCATAATTTGTCATAATGTTCTTCATGCTCTAAGAGATGTGCTAGGTAAAACAGAACCAAAATACTTGTTTAACAGAAGAGGACACTTTAGAATCATAAAAGTGGGGTTTATATATCAGGAACTCCATTGAGAGCTTGTGACCTAGGACAAGTGACATGAACACTTGGAATCTAGGGTTCCTACAATGGCAACCCACTCCAGTTCTCTTGCCTGGAAAATCCCATGACGGAGGAACCTGGTGGGCTGCAGTCCATGGGGTCGCTAAGAGTCGGACATGACTGAGCGACTTCACTTTCACTTTTCACTTTCCTGCATTGGAGAAGGAAATGGCAACCCACTCCAGCGTTCTTGCCTGGAGAATCCCAGGGACGGGGGAGACTGGTAGGCTGCCGTCTATAGGGTCACACAGAGTCGGACACGACTGAAGCGACTTAACAGCAACAGCAACAGCAATCTCTACGTTAGGAATAAAACATTGTTGCTAGATTTTTTTTTTTTTTTTAAGATTTATGACAATGCACTCTCAACAACCGATATGAAAGGCTTTTCACCAATACTCCAGATCATTTGCTACTTAATGTGTCCTTTCTCTAGAGTTATTAGATATCATGTTTAGGCCTAGTTCTGCTGCTGCTAACTGCTGTCTGCCCCTGTTGGAAGCTATCCTGCACTCACATACCCTACACTCCATCTCTGTATTCTTATTCTTGTAGACTGGTAATAGTTTCAGTGATCTTAGAAATCCCACAGACCAGACCTGTGCCATGATGAGGACACCAAGGCCCAGAGAGGGTTAAGGCCTTGATTGTGGATGGGCTGCTAATTACTGACAGAATCAGGTCTCTAGACTCTCAGTTCAGAGAACTCTTCCCACCACCACTCTACATTGTCCCTCAAGCTAACATTTGCCCTACATTTTGTACAGGGTTGTCATGAGGATCAAATATGATTAAATATGGGAAAGTGCTTCAAAAAGTGAAAAATTATGCACAAGAGCAAAGCATTACTATTAATGGGCTCTTTACTAGGCTTCTTTGGATAAAATTGAAGTGTTATTTAAAGTGGCTTTAAAATTTTTAAACTGTGAACTATTATGAACGCATGTTATTACATTTTGCAATATAACTGACAGGACTTGAAGAGGGTCCAGTGATGCACATTTCACCTATGTCATGTGAAATTCTGTAAAGGGTAGGATTCTTTTCTGACATGAGGATTCCAGTGCAAATGGCTTGCTTGAGAGGTGATCCCAGGGAACTCTTTTAAGCAAATGGAGAAGTAAGGCAGGAATGGAGAAGAAACCAGTATATGATGAGGTATTAAGCATATTTGAGGGATGGACTGGGAATAGTATATGCAAATTATTACATATAGAATGGGTGAACAACAAGGTCCTATTGTATAGTACATGGAGCTATATTCAATATCCTGAGATAAACCATAATGGAAAAAACTATAAGGTTTATCTCAGGATATTGATTATATATATATGTACACACACACACTCACACATACACACATACATATATACATATAATGAATAACTGAATCACTTTTCTGTACAGCAGAAATTAACATAATATTGTAAATCAACACTTTTTTAATTAAAACAAATTTTTTAAAAAAGCATGTTATTACTTTAGCTGGCTCCCCATCAGCCTGGAAATACTGGGAGTCAATTTAAAGAGAGTCTGTCAGAGGTATTCCATTCAAGGTGATAACCAGAGTATTGATCCATATATTCCCATCAGCCCTTTCTTAAGGATGTCACACAAGAAGCATTAACTCACATATATCTTGTTCACAGGA
The DNA here is from genome assembly GCF_003369695.1 of Bos indicus x Bos taurus. NCBI lineage: Eukaryota > Metazoa > Chordata > Mammalia > Artiodactyla > Bovidae > Bos > Bos indicus x Bos taurus. Next base: position 16,345,374 of record NC_040099.1, read on the forward strand.
CTGAGTGGGCCCTTGCAAGGAAGAGAAAGCCCTGAATCAAATAGTTGCTGGTGCCTTTAGTTCACATCTGGTCAGCTTACTTGGAAGTCGTGAAGTGCTGAGGTGACAGGAGCCTTCAGTTTAGTTCAGTTCAGTTCAGTCACTCAGTCATGTCCAACTCTTTGCGAAGGTACCAACATCTTCTATGGTCATGACACCTTAGGAGAAACTGAGTTCTTTGTTTCAATATGTTAGCAATCTCATCCATATGTACTTTGTTCTTATCTAGGTCAAGTCAAAGAAGGACTGTATAAATGGTCATTACTTGAAAATTACATTGATAAATGGCCAAGGATTTAATTGGGGTCATGAGGATTGCATCCGTTGTTTCCTATCCCTCATATTCTAGGTGTTTCCTGAGCAAATACTACATCTTCTGGGACTAGTTGATGGGACTAAAACAATAAGCTGGGAAATTAGATGTTGCATTGCCACCAACAGACTTTTAAGTTCCCTTTCCTGTGGATACCCTCCAGCTGTCAGAAATACTTTACTAGAACTGCCAGCCAGGGTTATCTCCCTCTGCTGGATCTCCTCATTGTTTCTTTTAAACATTTACATCCCTTGCTTTTTGGCTTTCAGTACACTCATAACAGAATAACAAAATAAGAATTTTATACATGCAAAGATGTTAGTGCTAGGTGAGAATTTGTAGTATTTCTCTTTCCAGAAGTCTGTACATTTTTACAGTGGATTAGCATAGGTCTGAAAAATGATCTCAAAAATTTAAGGCACAAAGTCTGAAGATACCAGCCACTCCGTCTACATCTAAAATACTTTTGAAGAGCCATAGAGGAATGTGGTCTAAAGAGCTTTTTCCAAGGTAACTAATTATGAAAACCACAGGGATCACAGAGAGTCAAACAATTCACTTCACCTGGAATCTCGGTTGGCTACTTATGAGTTGAACCCTGAAGAATCAGTTCAGTATCTCTTCCTAATTCACCTGCTGATGCCATCCCTCACTTATAATTCATTTTTGCTGAACACCTGCATATATATATCATTCACTTTTCATTTTATTTTCTATTACTGCATAAGAGATACTCTTAACCCCACAGCCACATTACAAGTTGCTTGAGGACAAAAACTGTATTTTGTTTATTGTAAATAGTATCAAGCCCTCAAATTTTGTGAAACTCAGGTTGGAGGTGGATATTCACACACCTTAGCTCTTTTGCTCTTAGCAGCACATTTGTGAGGCACATTTTTTTAGGCTAATTTGACTGGCTGAGAAATCAGTTTCAGGAAGATGAAAAGACAACTTCACCATTGCTATATCCTTCTTTTTATGATGCCCAGTATGCCTCAAGTATGCAAGTTGTGGAACAGAACATGGAAATCAGTCTTCTTTCACAGAGAGCACATGCTGTGTTCTCTGTATTACACAAGTGTCATGTGACTTCTTGTAGCAGGTATGTGTGCTAGAATCAGAAGTTCTGAGCCTGAGACATTGCTCTGCTACTTATCAGCTCCCTGTAAGTCAGACCTTCCATTTCATTGCCTGTAAAGTGAGCGGATGCTGGCTCTACCCCTCTCATAAAGTTTTATAGGTGCAAATAAAATAGTGAATGTGGAAACACTTACCATAGCTAAGCACTTGGCACAGCTGTTATGACCATGAACTTTGGAATCAGACATGGGGTTAAATACTTGCCCATCACTAGAATTTGCCCAAACTTGAGCAAATTACTTGCTTTCTCCTTGTTTCTTCTTCTTCTTCTTTTTTCTTTAAAACAGAAGAATGAGACATCTTATCAGACTTGTTTTGATGATTAAACAAGATCATTTTTTGAAAGGCCCTATGACACGTTCAGAGAAGGCAATGGTACCCCACTGCAGTACTCTTGCCTGGAAAATCCCATGGATGGAGGAGCCTGGTAGGCTGCAGTCCATGGGGTTGCGAAGAGTCAGACATGACTGAGCGACTTCACTTTCACTCTTCATTTTCATGTATTGGAGAAGGAACTGGCAACCCACTCCAGTGTTCTTGCCTGGAGAATCCCAGGGACGGGAAGCCTGGTGGGCTGCCATCTGTGGGGTCGCACAGAGTCGGACACGACTGAAGTGACTTAGCAGCAGCAACAGCAGCATGACACGTTAAATATTGATAAATTTTAGCTGTTTGGATTTTGTGCTATTTTTGTGGTCATTATTACTATATATTTCCAAACAAATATATATTCCATGATTATAGACATTAATGTTAATATAATTGAAAATACTATGTAGGCTTTAAACACCCAGGAATTGGCATCTTAAACTGGTCTTTCGAATTATTTAATTATAACATCAGTGCAATGCAGCTTCTTCAATTGTAAATAGCAAAATCCTGTGCCCATAAGTGTTAAATGGGATAATGTACATAAGTACATAGAAAAACATCTGGTAATTCATTGATATTGAAAACCTGGATCATCTTTTATTCCTGTACTTTAGATACAGGAATGTTTCTAAATGCCTTGACAATTTTAGGATATCATTACTGAGATTCCTTTATGAAATTTTACAGTTTTCCTAGTATGTTTCCTCAAACAGGTAAATATGTGTACTCTAACAAATATTAATATCAAAGACCATAGAACACACCTATTTGATAGATACAAAGGTATTAAAGAAAATTACCCTGTAAGTATGTACCATTTTTCAAAGTAATGGAGAAGGGGTAACTATCTGACAGTAGGAGTGGGAAGAATATAATCAATGGCAAATTTCTATTATGGCAGATGAACAGAAAGTACCTTGATACATGATCCCTCGCTAGGCAGTGCTACAGCTGGTTGGATGGCATCACTGACTCAGTGAACATGAGTTAGGCTCCAGGAATTAGTGATGGAGAGGGAGGCCTAGTGTGCTGCAGTTTATGGGGTCACAAAGAGTCGGACACGACTCAGTGACTGAACTGAACAGCTGAGGAAATGCTGCAAAGTTCATGACGGATTTTGGACAGTATATAAAGTGCTTTTTAATGGCTAAAAAATATGGTCTACTTTATTGTAAGAGTGGCAGAGATCAATAATGGGCAGAAAATTCCAATCATCAAATAAGCAGATAAAACTTCCAATATCCAAGACTTAAGTGAATCTCTTGAGCAGCAGCCTCTACAAAGTAGGAGACCTCTAGCCTTTCAATCACTCAGCTGGAATCTGAAAGAAGACAGCAGAATCAGGAATTGTCAGACCCTGTTTTAGTACTCATTCTTAGTTCAGAAAGGCCAGTTGAGGAATCTTGCTAAGGGATGCCACTTCTGCGTTTTCCTAACAATGCTGACTTGATTTTTCATTCATTGTGCTGTTTACTTCTAGAGCTCTATTTGCCTCCCATATATCCAGAATCTCTTGCAAATGACCTGTTGCTTCCAAGTGGCTTTTTTATATTATTGAAGCTTACATATGTAATCATGTTGTCTAGAAAACTTTCTAAATAGTTTTATAAGCTTCCCTGCTTTTTAGAGAAAAGAAAACAGAAGAGAATAAAATCAACATTGTTCACGAAACAGCGTAGTCTTATGTCTTGGGCACTTGAAAACTATCAGTTGCACATTTAGAGTCACATCTTTTAACAACATCCCTTTTATTTTTGTCTACACACTCCTCTCATGGACACACAGTTTTTTTGAGGGTTTATTGAAAAGTTGATGGAAATACGCATGCATGCATGCATGCTAAGTCACTTCAGTCAAATCTATGGGATTCTTATTGCTCTCTTCCAGGAGATCTTCCCAACCCAGGGATCAAACCCACATCTCTTATGTCTCCTGCATTGACAGGCAGGTTCTTTACCACTAGCACCACCTGGGAAGCCCATTATTGTGTATATATATATATATATATATATATATATATATATTATATAAAATTGATTATATCTACAGGTTTTTATTATCCATATATATTTTATGTATAGGATAACATTCTGAAGGAAAAAGTCATGGCTTTCATGCATGAGCATCTCGTCAATTACTTTGTGAACATAGAACCTGTTTGATGGCTTCATAATAAAGCCTGTTTTCTTGGAATGTTTTATTTTGAGACTTCTCTTTTTGACATAAGAGCTTTCATGACTCACATGGAAATCTACACAGAAAACCTCAAATCCATATTTATAGGCTGAATCCATTGGAAAAAGTGAGGCATGTTGGTCTATAGGAAAATATGAAATTGGTGTATCCATAGCCTAGTCACTTATTATTGAATTAGTGCGCTGCTAGTCCTTTCTGCACCAGTTTCAGCCCTTGGTTCCTTTTCTTTTGCCTCATAACAACTCACATTGTGTGTTCAACCTTAATAACTCAGAGTGTTCCTTTCTTGATACTCAGAGTTTGGACCACACATTGAACTCCATGTCTTAGTTGGCATCAATATTTTCCAAAGGATTGAGTGCATGGCTGTATTCTAGATTCTCTTTCCACTAGTGAACCTCTCTGATTCTGATTATGTGCTGTGCTGTGCTGTGCTAAGTCATTTCAGTCATGTCTGAGACTTTGAGACCCTATAGACTATAGCCTCCCAGGCTCCTCTGTCCATGGGGATTCTCCAGGCAAGAACACTGGAGTCAGTTGCCATGCCCTCCTCCAGTGGATTGAACCTGTGTCTCTTATGTCTGTGGCATTGGCAGGCGGATTTTTTGTCACTAGGGTTCTTTATCACCTGGGAAGCCCAGTCCTGATTATACATCTGTTTATATGTCTAGGTGACACCACTCACCAAACTTTTCCAAATTATTTCCTCTATATACATGCTGAAATACATTTATTGCCTTATACCTGTCTGATGTTAAGGCCTAATTCCTTGAGTTTCCTTTTATTGGCTTGTTGACACCTTTTTTTTTTTTTTCCTGTACTTCTATTCTGGCAAATGTTCCTAGTCGTCTTTTTGGCCCAGGTCACCAATGAATATCTGGTACTGCTTCTTCTTCTCTTCGGTCCTTGCTTTCACCAATTAAAGACTAAAATTTCGATAGACAGAATATTGATAGTTTTATTTTTTTCTGATTTGATATATTCAAATGTCAGTGCTAAATCCAGCTATGTTAACACTGTAACATAAGAAAGTACAGTGGTTTAAATGCTTAGGGCTTCTCACTGTGTCCTTCTTCCCTGTCTCAACATTCTTCTTTCCTTCTTTACAGGGAAAGACATTTTACCTCACTACCCAGCCTACCCCCTGCCATGCTCAGAAGAGCATACATCTGTAATCCAAGCTTTTGTTTCTGCAAAAGTTAACTTCCCTCATAAAGAACAAGTGGGTGGAAAACTCATGAACAATTCAGAAGATACTAGGTAAACACCATACAATAGCCTCAAGCAGACATCGAAGTCTAGTGAAGGAGGAAATGTTTTGAATGTAATCTTCTCTCTCTCACACAAACACACACAGAAGACTTTTTCGATTGCTTTTTTTTTTTTTTTTTGTCCTTCAAAACGTTAGATGTAAATAATTTTAAGATCAAATATTCTCTACAGCTTGAAATTTTACCATAAGATATTTATACTTAACTAATAACTCACCTCTACTGTTTTCTTACAGTTTTCCTTTTTTCCCTAGAGGAAATACGCAATTGAAGCATCCTAGGAAGTTTCTCTAGGGCACAATAATCCGTCTAGTGGAAAAGAACCATTCTGGCCCAGGAGAGGAATTCTTCCCCATCTCCAACATAAATAAGAATATGATTTTTCGTGACAAACCTTAGTCACAGTCTGCCCATATGGCTGTTTGATGTCATAACACCAGGGAGAGGTCTAGGCAAAAAATGATGTAGGAAAAATCTTTTTCAATGTTCTCTGCTTCATTCACTTGAATTCTGACACCACTGATAACTCAATAGCCCCTTACCCACCAATCACCTACCATTGATACAAACCTGAAACGTACACACTAGTGTGTTTAAAAGAGGGCTTTCTTATCTATACCTAGATTTATCCATTCAAGTAAATAATATGAGTACCTACTGTATATTCTTCTATATACTGTTTGCAAAGAAAAATAAAATAGTTTTGTATCCAAGGGATTCCATGAGTGACTTTTTAAAAAAATTGGATATTGGATAAACTAAATTATAGAAAAAGTTAATGAATTAATAAGTTGTTGCTCTCAATGCTGTCTGTATTTTAAAAAGTGGGTTGCAAATGTTTACCTTAAAAGAACATGAAATTATTAGACTTCCAGAAAACAAATGCAGAGGAATGGAAATAGGCCCCTGGACCTCACCATGCATTTAAATTTGCATCTCTCAACAACCAGTAGTAGGGCCGTCTTTATATATTTTATAAGTTGTCAGATAGGTTTTTCTTTCCTTCGTTTAATAATACATTCAAAAGTCAGTTGCAGATACATCAAATTCATCAATGCACTAGCATTCGATACCAACCCCATTGTAGACACTGGGCAAGTCCTTCTGGTGGATTGAGTGGAGTGAGGAGCTCTAGGTGTACCTCCAGCAATACTGCTATTTTTGTCTATGCCGAGCACTGTGCTAAGTTCTTCATGTCTGTTACCTCACTGCATAATATCAATAAAGCAATTTTTTTTCACATTTTACAATAAAGAAAGTTGAAAATTGGAGACATTAGCAACAGAGTGATGGGAAGCAGTGTTAAAGATTGCCTAAGCTGTTCAGTTCAGTTCAGCCGCTCAGTCGTGTCTGACTCTTTGCTACCCCATGGACTGTAGCACACTGCAACCTAAACTGTTCCATGGAAAAACTAAAATCTGAACCCATATGTACTTGACTCAGCAAGCTGACCGTTAACCATCACATCAGATTTACCTCAATATAATTAAAACCTGATGAGAAATACATCATATGCAAAAGAAAAAAGTAGCCAACAAAACAGGGTATGATTAATGCACTGTGATTGATTTGTATAATTTATGGCTTGAGCTTCATTAGTCATGATTACATTTTTTGTTCTCTCTTGTTTTACAACATTTCCTAAAATTTCAGACTCCTAATAAGTATTTGTTGACTCAACTCATTATATAATATTGTGAATTGTGCATAAAATATTGGCCAGAGCTTTTTATTTCTTCTCATATTGGATGTGGGACCTGGTAGGAGAGGAGTTAGAATGCCTGTGATTCTTAGTTCAAAGTAGATAACTATCTTTCAACATTCAGAGAGACAAATGACCTCAGTTGTGGAAAATGCAGAGTCATCTCAAACAACAGTAGTGATTCCAGCTTTGACGTCTCTCAAAGATCAAACTCATCTTCAGAAAGGAAGACTTGTCACAACTTTGAATATACCCCTGTATTGGCAACAGGATCAAATACCAGGGGACTGTTTTGTTTATATCTGTTTGAAAAGAAGTTTTGAAAAGAAGAATCAAAGGGCTAATTACTTGGCACATGCATCAAGAACGATTTTGAGCTACTACTTAGAACACAGTCATAAGTAAAGTGGTGGTTCAGGAAGGGGTGCAACAACCTTGAACTAGTGTGTGCGTGCTAAGTTGCTTCAGTCATGTCTGACTCTTTGTGACCCTATGAACTATAGCCCATCAAGCTCCTCTGTCCACGGGATTTTTGAGGAAGAATACTGGAGTGGGTTGCCATGCTCTTCTCCAGGGGATCTCCTTGACCCAGGAATTGAACCTGGGCCTTCTGCACTGGCAGGCAGATTCTTCACCACTGAGCCACCTGGGAAGCCCTCCTTTAACTAGAACCCTACTTAACTGCAAGATCATCTCTTATGCTTTTTTTTTTTTAAGACTCCGACTATACTTGCAGTTTCCGTATCTATGCTTTTTCAATGATTTTACCTGTCAATTTTGTAAACTGACCAGATTCATGCTTTTATAACAAACTTATTACAACAATATTGCTATTCAAAAGAGAATTTGGTGAAACTGTTGAGAAAGATAATGTAGTTTCTAGTCTCTGGGTTATACTGTTAAATCATATAGATGGATAACCAGATCTAAATTCTGTGATGTCATGGTAGAACTACACTGAGATTCACTATTCTCATCCTGTAAAGACCAGAGGAATACGTGAGTCACTGTAATGAATAAGTAAAAATTTTTACAAGGGGTTCTTCTCCTTACCCTTCATATCAAAAACACTAATGGCTTCTTTGTCTGCATCTATACAAAACAGACTCTGTCTTTAAATTGTTTAAGAAGGAAAAAAAAATTATGCCTTGCCTTTCCCATCTCCTGCACATCAGCATACATGGAGGCTACATTTCCTCTAAGTTCAGAGAGGGTTCCTCTCTCACACCTCTACTTGCCACACAAGCCTCTCAGCTCAGGGGGAGATGCAGCCTGAAATGCACTGCCTGGCTTTGAATGCTCTGAATAGCTCTTGTCACTCAGGAGCTTGCATTTCATGTTTCGGATTTTTCCCAGGGGGCTTTGATGTTAATCCATTTCACACTTCTAACACATCTGTTCTTCTTCAGGCTTTTTTTTTTTATGCATTCATATATACATATATATATATATATATATATATATATATATATATATATATGGGGGGGGTGGATTTTGGCTGTCATTGTGCAGTTTCTGAAAGACTTTACTGATGCAAGACGTTCCACCTCACTTCACTGACACACAGTTCTAAGCACACAAGATGCTGTGTGTGAGTTACAGTGCTTCTAAATTTGCTCCCTGCACTTTCAGGTCAGATGGCTTGGATGCTGGGAATTATTAGAGGAGCCACCTAAGTATATGGTATAAGTGCAAATGTAGTTTGTGTTTTTTTGCCACTTAACTGGCCCGATGCAAGGGGCTGAGGAAAAGCAACACCTTTCAGGACCTGTAAGAACAACCTTACTATTGGTGGCTTAGGGTTCCAGTTTGTCAAAGAAGCCAAACAAATACAACGTTAAATAATCATATAAAACATACTTCATGATGAAAGTACCTCTTTAAGGCAGCGAAAAAAAAACAAAAAACATACTTCAATATGACAATGTAATTAGTTGAACAATGCAACATGTGAATAATTGGTGATGAATGCCTGACTATCAGCTATTATGAAACACAAAAATAAAGGGGAAAAATAAGTGACTCTGGGCTATAATAAGTTGATGGGGCTTCCCTGGTGGCTTAGCGGTAAAGACTCCACCTATAGTGCAGGAGACATGAGTTTGATCCCTGGATCAGGAAGATTCCCTGGAGAAGGGAATAGTAATCCATGGCAGTATTCTTACTTGGAAAATCCCATGGAAAGAGGAGCCTGGAGGGTTGCAAGAGTTGGACACAACTTAGCAACTAAACCACCACCACCACCATAATAAGATGATAAATCTTTGATGTGAATGCAGAGTGACCAGGAGGTAGAGTCGAAATTGCATTTAAGCTGTGTATTAAGGATACCATAGAAAAAGTTTATTCAGTTCAGATCAGTCACTCAGTCATGTCTGACTCTTTGTGACCCCATGGACTGCAGCATGCCAGGCTTCCCTGTCCATCACCAACTCCCGGAGCTTGTTCAAACTCATGTCCATTGAATCAGTGATGCCATCCAACCATCTCATCCCCTGAAGTCACCTTCTCCTCCTGCCTTCAATCTTTCCCAGCATCAGGGTCTTTTCCAATGAGTCACTTCTTCGCATCAGGTGGCCAAAGTATCGGAGCTTCAGCTTCAGCATAGGTCCTTCCAATGAATATTCAGGACTCATTTACTTTTAATCAAAAATTAATTTTATCTGGTGTTGATGGGATATATTAGTTTTGTTGGCAGACATATAGCAGTTGCTAATATACATGGTTAGGCCTAGCTTTAGCCCTCAGCAGGCTTGCAATTTCTAGAAACAATTTTTTTTAAGAAAATAAGGATTTTGAGCTAATAATATGCATGATAGTCTTTATATAAGGGTGAAATGTTATAAAAATTAATACCAAGATACTTGCTCTTTTTTTTTTTTTTTTTAAGATACTCTTTCAGTCCTATTCTTTTGTTAAAAAGTAACTACTCCTATCCTGATAAAATAAAAAGAACAGCTCTGCAAAATGCTACAAAGTGCTATATTAGATCTATTACATGAATTTAAATGGAAGCTATTGTCAATGTTATCAGTCTTTCTTCTCTTTTCACTGAATGAAACATGAAAAACTTTAATCTATAAAATGCTTTGCAGAACATTTTGCAGCTGCTAGAGAATTTCATCATTAAGCATACATGCTACAATTAGCAATGTGCCTTACAGAACCTCCTGTCTGGATTAAAAGTAATGAAAGAAAAGTGAAATATTGATGGTTTAGTCTTCATAGGAATTTAGAATCAGAAGCTGAACAGCATTTTTTCATCTTGGTATGAAAGGCCAGGCTTTGTCCAATGTAGAGAGATTAGAGAGAGGTATATTTTTGTATAAGAAGAAAATTCTAACCACAGCTATCCAGTATAGGAGAGAATGAAAATCCATCCAGCGTGTGGTAGTTAGAATTCTTACATGAATGAAAGTTTGCTTTGGAAAGCTCTTAGGATTTCTCCCAATGCTGTTATTCACAAAGTCTATGCTATAATCATAGCGTATCATGAAAGATGAGGAAAAGATTTGAAAATGAATATCTGTTCTGACATGGAATGACAGTTTTGTGTCATGAGGGTGAGTGGTTATTTGGGTGTGTGGTAGTGGGTTATCTTCCACAATCCTTCACTTATCATAGTTAGATAAATAGGTAGATAGATAGATATAGAATGCATCGTAAATATACATATAAGTACATCTAAGTACTCCTTCCAAGTACACACCAACTTCATAGCTTTTCCATCTAAGTGATGAAGAAAACGTAGCTAAACAGCAGTCAGTGTCATGTCCAAGTCAGCTGAGGGGGATGGAGCCAGAAACTCAGGGATCTGATGCCACATACTGATTAACCTCATTTACCCTCATTAACCCTTGTCAGCCTCTTATCAGCAAACATTTTCACACTATTTCCTTTATAACAAAAACTGAAAACAAACGATATATTTCAATTCTCTTATGTCAAACATATGGATACAACAACACCAAAAACTACAAAAAATACTCACCTGCTGGTTTACAGATGCCAAACCCTCATTGGCTCTAATGTTACATATCATATATATATAACTTTAGCTTTGAAACACAAGTAATGCTCATTTGCTCTTTCAGTTGTGGTACTGAAATATTATGGGCTTCCCTGTTGGCTCAGATGGTAATGAATCTGCCTGCAATTCAGGAGGCCCCAGTTCATCCATGAGTTGGGAATATCCCCTGGAGAAGGGAATGGCAATCCATTCCTGCTTTCTTGCCTGGAGAATTCTATCAACAGAGGAGCCTGGCAGGCTACATACAGTCCATGGGGTGGCAAAGAATTGGACATGACTGAGCTACTAGCACTTTCACTGAAATATTAAGATTTCTTTTGTGGCATTACTTTTCCATGAAGTTTAAGAATTCAGCCCTAAGAGTATTTGCTATAATGTATGGTGATAGGAGAGAGAACCTATAATCTCTGCCATGAGGCTGTCATGTATGTCAGCTAATTCCGGCCTAACCTCTAAAAGCTAATTGATAAATAAAACAATGAGAAGGTTTAAATATTAAATTAGATCTTGTATTACCTTCAACCCCATAAGCACACTGTATTGTTGAGCAGTGATTTCAGTAAATGAGAATTCTAAGTAGAATGAAACACAAAAGACCAAACCAAAAAAAAAAAAAAAATACTAATCATACAGATAATCCAACACAGGCACTTAAATTACCACTCCTGTTTTACAGTTATTATCATACCTCCATAATCCATGTCCCTTTACAAGGCTATTCAAGCTATAACACATGACAGGCAGTGCATTGCTCTGCTATTTATAAGGTGCCTTGGGTCATGTTATATGGCATAAGACTAAAGGCAGAATGACTTAAACCACCCAAGAAGTGCAATAATCCCTAACAAATGCACAGCCTGGAGTGTCTTATTGCTGTTATGAAATGAAATTCATACATTAAACTAAGAAAAATCGTCAGACCCAGAGCATTTATTGGGAATAATAAACATGTCTGTCTATCCACTGATGCATTTTCCAGCCTATAGGAATCAGAAGTGATTGTTGCAGCCCTACAGATTATCTACTGTGTCTGAGATGCAAACTGCATCAGTCTTGTTGGTTTCAGATTTCCCCAACCATTGCAAAAAAGACCCGTTATACCAATACCTCTTAAGCTGATAGGTTTCTTTCCCTGAAGTTCTCCTGGTTTCCACTAGGTTTGATTTTATGATTCATAAGAGCTAGAAAAAATATATATATATATACCAAGTCCAACACGCAATGAAAATACAATTGTGGAATACAATAAAAATAGATTTTAAAAAGTATGTGGTTACATTGCCTGTTCTGGCCTCAGTAAACTGAGAGGAATGATGAATGGGGATGTGTGCAGCTTGAGGGAGGCACTGGGGGGAGGGCACCAGCAGCTGGGAAAGCTGGTTTTGTTCAATAACTTTATTAATGGTCTGGAAGTGGGAGTGAACAACACACTAATGAAAACAGGAAGCAATACTAAATTGGAAGGTGTTACAAGTGCTAATAATGACAAGAGAATAATACAAATCCAATTAAACAGGTTAGAGATGTTAGCAAAAGGTAAACTTAATTTCAGATGATAGTATAAAGCCATGTCTTTGCTAAGAAAGAAAAAAATCTGTTGGGAAAATATCCAAATTTAGATATCCCCCACACTGAATTTTACAAACACCTAGTTTTATTGACTGTTCTGTTTCCTTTAGGACATCTTAATTTTATAAACCAAGAGACTGTGACTTCACTTCTTATAATTGGCAATTTATTAGGATCCTTTATAATAGTAAAGTTTCTTCTTCCTAGTATTCTCAGTGACAAATCTTACTCCGATGGTTAAGTCTCAATATCAAGGCTGTATAAATATAAATATTACACAGAGAAAGAAGCCCTCAATCCTGGATAACGATATGTATATGTCCAATGACTAGGATGCTGCTCTTTCACTGCAGGTGACCTGGGTTTGATCCCTGGCCAGGGAACTAGATCCCATGTGCCTCAGCCAAGATTTTTGTGTGTCACATCTAAAGATGCCTCAGCCAAGATTTTTGCGTGCCACATCTAAAGACCCTGCATGCCACAATGAAGTCTCGGCACAGCCAAATAAATACATCAGTATTTTTTTTAAATATAAGAAACAGTATAAAAATCACAGAAAATACATATTTGGCTTCAGAAACAAAACAAAATAAAAATAGATATGTATAAACAATACATTCATTTACATGAGTTTACTTTGTAAACAAAATATTTTTAAAAAGTTTGTGTATGTGCATGATCACAAATGTTTCACTTTAAGGTTACTTAGAAAGCAATTTTCCTGAAGTTATGTTAAATATCGTATGTGATACACACATACACATACAGAAAAAAGTTTTTTTCACTCCAAAAAGAAGTTTAGAAACTGTTTAGAACCAGTATTTTGTGTATACTGAGGAACCTCCACCTCAATATAGAACAAAACCATACTTACCTCCCATAGAAAATAGTATGGAAGCTTACTCATAGAAATAAAGGACCCCATTCTGGGACATTCTTTTAAGAGTCAAGAGAGATTTATGATGCCACAGACCAAGACACAATGTGGAATAACTGGTGGCTTATGAGAAAGAAGCATGGCATTTTGGTTTGCTAACCCTGAAACCGTTAATACAAACACATCATTTAATATACGAGGAAAACCATACTCTGAGTAGAAAGAACTGAGACTGGAACACAGGAACCCCTGGCTTCCCACCGAGCTCCCTTTATGAGGGTGTAATTTACACGCTTCCATTAGAGAGACACAGACCCCACCCCGTTCAGTGTCCACTGCACAAAATAACAGGACAACAGAGGCAGAACTCTGGAGCTGGAGGAGAATTTAGTGACCTTAAAATTGTCTCCCAGTTGAACTAACCTCCTGATAGCTTCATAATTATGTGTCTCTCAACTATTGACCTTAGTACTTCAGGCTTTTGAATTATTTTCCAGAAAATACAACTGGAAAATGAGAGAGTCAGTATTACAGATCTTAACATTCATGCATAAAAGTCTGAGTTTGAATTCTGTCTCTGCCCCTATGTAGTCTGTGTCTAGTAACTTAAACTCTATGCCTCATTATTCTTATCTGAAAAGTGGTGATCATCAGTTACTTATCTCAGGTTTTGGGGAACTTCTAAGTGAGTTTATGGGATGCTTAAGTCCACATACCCTATGGACAACCAAAACCTGTCCTAATACTGTAGTGCATTTTAAAAACCATAACTTTCAGGATACTGCTCTGTATCAGTTACTCTCTTCCTAAAGTATAATAAGATCATTATTAAGTTAGAATATGCCAGCATGATAGCTCTTTCTGAACCTGTATTTGAAAGATGGTGAAGGAGGGAGAGAAGAGGAATAGTTTGTGTCACAATGCAACTAACTTCAAATTAAATCATAGGATGAATTTTTATTTATGAAATATAATTGCTCTGTCTTATCATCAGAAACTTCCTCCTCCTTCCATATTATCTTTCTTAGCCTTTTCTCTAAAAAATTCAAGATCATTTTATGATGCAAGGAGCGGTGGCTGCACGGGTGCAGGAGGGCCGAGAGGAGCTACTCCATGTTCAAGGTCAGGAGCAGCGAAGGTGAGGACATACCCCTCATCCAACGTAAGGAGCAGTGGCTGCGCTTTGCTGGAGAAGCTGTGAAGCGATACCCCACGCCCAAGGTAAGAGAAACCCAAGTAAGACGGTAGATGTTGGCGAGAGGGCATCAGAGGGCAGACACACTGAAACCATAATCACAGAAAATTAGACATGGACCACAGCCTTGTCTAACTCAATGAAACTAAGCCATGCCCGTGGGGCAACCCAAGATGGGCGGGTCATGGTGGAAAGATCTGACAGAATGTGGTCCACTGGAGAAGGGAATGGCAAACCACTTCAGTATTCTTGCCTTGAGAACCCCATGAACAGTATGAAGAGGCAAAATGATAGGATACTTAAAGAGGAACTCCCCAGGTCGGTAGGTGTCCAATATGCTACTGGAGATCAGTGGAGAAATACCTCCAGAAAGAATGAAGATATGGAGCCAAAGCAAAAACAATACCCAATTGTGGATGTGACTGGTGATAGAAGCAAGGTCCGATGCTGTAAAGAGCAATATTGCATAGGAACCTGGAATGTCAGGTCCATGAATCAAAGCAAATTGGAAGTGGTCAAACAGGAGATGGCAAGAGTGAATGCCGACGTTCTAGGAATCAGTGACCTAAAATGAACTGAAATGGGTGAATTTAACTCAGATGACCATTATATCTACTACTCTGGGCAGGAATCCCTTCGAAGAAATGGAGTAGCCATCATGGTCAACAAAACAGTCCGAAATGCAGTACTTGAATGCAATCTCAAAAACGACAGAATGATCTCTGTTCATTTCCAAAGCAAACCAAACAGCCAAATTAGCATCCAAAATTATTAATTGATTGAATTTGTTGATTCACTGAACACACTTGGCAATTTCACCTAAAGGGTCAGATAAGCAGTGTGTTAATATTTATTTACTGAAGAACTCTCTTATTCACCACCCCATAGAATTATATATTTTAAAAATCAACTTCAGGCTTAGAAACAAATTGTTGGATGTTCACAGAAATGTTGTTGTAAAATGAATGAATTTGTCACCAAAAAAGAAACACATAATCAGACTGGCTGAATGTACCCTAATTAGATCTCAGCCTTGGGTTGACACTGACACATGTGTTGAACCATGCTTTCAGCAAGATGAAGTCTCATTATATGGGTGGTCATGCCTCTTGCTATTCTGCTGTTATAATTTTAACACATTTTTTTAATGTATACTTCGTGTTTCTTTTCTTTAACTTCAGCCGGAGTAAATGAGATGGAATTGTAAGTCACTCATAGAAAGATTTAACATTTAAAAACTTTGAAATGCACTGCAGTGAAGCATTGTAGTTGCAACATTAAAAAAAAAAAAAAAAAAAAGTAGTGAGTGCCTTACCAATATAAAAAAAAATAAGACTGGATTTCTGAAATGAAAGCAAAATGCTCATTTTAAGTTGCCTGGCTTAGCTAAGCAGTTAATCATTTTGATTATTTTTAATACACAAATATTTAAAGGTAATTCTCAATCTTGTGTTTCATGTAATAAAGTTCAATGGAATTCTCAGGTATATAGGAGCCTCTAAGGATTCAGGTAAATAGACAGCTCAATTCCCCAGGCCAGGGATATCCACATATGTAGGTCAACAGTAAGTTAAGACAAAGGGACAATTGGACAACCTAGCAAGATAGGAAGGTCTAGAATTCACATACAATAAAGTGAAATGGAAGATGAGAGTATGAATAGTAGGCATAGGGAAGCAAGGAAGGAACAAATGGGAATGAAAGCAACATGTCCTGAGTCAGTGGACCTTGAGAAATGAAGTTATGCTAAACCATGATTGGCTGAGAGTGCTCACATTTGTGGAAATCTGTATCAAAGGATAAACACTTGACTGATCAGGAACTCACAAAATGTCAGGGATGGATGGTTTGTTGGATAGCCTAATACACTCTTACTCTTTGTTTCAAATAAAGGAAGACTTTATCCTGGCAAAGTCTCACACTCATCTGTATCACTGTAAAATTTAGACTAGCCCATTGCTTTTGTTTCATGTTAACCATTAAAAAAAATATACATGTAATTATATAATGATTAGATTAAACTTAACTTGTAAGTAAAACCCAATTTTTTTTTTTCTTTTTTTTTTCAATTGAAAGACAATTGGTGGTGGTTGGTGCATACCCTCAAAGGGACAGATTTTGTATCTATAGTTTTTCAGTGAAATTGAGTCACTAAATAGGATTATTAAGTGATGTGTTTACATCAAGGAAAAACTAAAGGTCACAGAACTAGATCAATACAAGGGAAAATATGCCAGGAAATATTAGAGACAATATTATTAAAATATACATATTGCATCCCAAAGCAAAGTTTCATTCCACATTAGAGTGGTCAGTTTTGTGGATTGCCTACATTACTATTGTACTCTTGCAACAGATATACATTTGTTCTGAAGGCATATTGCCTCATATACATTATATTGACATTTTTCCTTTGCAAGTCAGAAAAAACAAATGGTAGACTGCAAAATAGATACTAGAGAAGTCCAGATTATGGTTTACAGTGTGGAGGACTGTCACCTTCAAAATAGAATGTCCTGAGTTCTACATCCACCTGACATTTGGTTTCAGGATAATAATTAAGAGGTTTCTAAATTTCAAGTATCAATTACTACCTCACAGAGAAGGAAAATCAACAGCTACCCAGGAACCACAATTCAAGCCTCTTAACCATCAAGCTTACAAGTTGCAAAGGAGGTACCTAAACAGGGCAAACATATGAATATAAAGGAGCCTGTAGTTAAATAAATAAGTAAGCAAAGCAAAAAAAAAAAAAACCCTACTAATTACTCTTTGTAATGCTAACAATTCTGTTGCAAATTACTCAGTTTATTTAAGAATTGAGTTAATCATAATGAACAAATGGAACTATATATCTTTAGTTCCTTCAGAGCCATTGCAAAGAGGAGGAAGAATATCCCCACTGCAGTTCTAGTTGGTTGAGAGTAGAGGACAAGTAGAGGGCTCTTGACCCCTGAGAAATCTGAATTTCACTTTCAAGGTCATTGCTTATTCTCTTTGGTTAACCAGCTTTTTGGAAGAGTCATGTTAAATAGAAAATATTCAGAATCAAAGCAGTAAGCAAAGAAGACTCTGAGATGCTCTTGGTTCATGGATGTTCTTGACTTCCCCAGGTGCTTTTGGGCAATACGCATGAACTGTCTCATATTCCAATCCTCTCAAAATCTTATCAGACATAGATATGCATCACTGAGTTCTTTTAAGTATACGTTTCCTTCTGATATAAATTGTGGTTCCCTCTAGTTTTGTGGTCATTGAAGTGAAGCTTAAGTAATTGCTACACGACGACTGATAATCAACCCACACGTTCACTTTAACTAGTACACATTCTGGGTTTGATGACATGTCAACCCTGTGTAAGATAGCAACTCTGTGTCTTTGGGCACCCTGATTCTTCTCAGAGTTTTCAAAATATGTTCCTCAGAGTTTGGGGGATTGTCTAGATAAATAGGGAAACAAGAGGAACAGAATAGCTTAGTATGGGCAGTTTACCCACATCTGGTGTGTTCTAACTGCAGGCTTCTATGTTTGAACTAAAAGACTACAGTTTTAAGATATGGGTAGCCTACTCAAATGATTTTTAAGGTCCCTCTTAGCTGGTGTTATTGGGCTGTAGGAACAGAGGATTTGTCCAACAGAATCTCTGCTCTAAGATACTTCTCAGATTCAATCGGTTAAAACAAGCACAACTACAGTACAAGAGATAGGAGAATAACCCCAACCTTTGAAGAATAAGAAGTCAGCCTTGGGGGCAGATGTTAAAGGTTCTAGGAACTCAGAGATGGAGTAAGGAGAGAAGACTTTAACAAGGATGGGACAGGGAGGGTTAACCCAGTAAATGAGGAATGAGCTTGTGTGACAATACAAACAGGGAAGAAAATGCAGAAAGTCAGAGAGAGGAAAGAAAATGTCCCATATGGAAGCCTCATAGCCTGCTCAGAAATGGAAGTGAAAAGAAACGTTGTCCAGCCATTTTCCAGCCAACCACTATGAGTGTTAAGATGAAAAAATAACAAGGAAGACTCCTCAGGGCTTTGAAGGAAATCTTGAGGAAATTAGTCTGGCTGAGTTTATGAGGCAGGAGAAAGGCAGGATAGAGGGAATTCAGCTGGAAGAATACGTGGCAGTCTGGCTGGAGTTTGGTGTTTGAAAAGCAGAGTAAGTAGCAAAGCATTATTTTATTGAGGTGCATCATTTTCACTAAAACCCACAGTGTTATCATCTAAACCACTTTGGTTTCTTGCTTACTTTTGAGTGAGTATTTTTTCTACCCTTCTACTCAGAGCAGTGGGTTGCACATTATAGACTGTAATAAGTCTATAATACACAAGCTCTTGGGAATCTGGTGACTGGTGGGTAACGTTTGGTTTAAGATCCAATTTCCCATCATGTTGTCATTCTAGGAAAATCATGTATTAACTTGCTTCCCTTTCCTGATATGCAAAGTAGTCATAAAATCTGACCCCTATCCCATCAGTGAATTAAAGAATCAATATCAAGAAAATGTTTATGAAATATGTTACTGATATACTGATTACCCTAAATGGTAAGTATAATTTAGCTATATAGTTATCATTAGCCAGAAAATCACTGAGAAAAATAAAAGTGAGTTTTGGGCTTCTTGTTGTTTATTATTTTTGTTGCTGTTTACTTTGGATCAAGGAATAGTGATTGTATAAAGCTAAGTGAAATGTCCTTTATAGGACCTTTGAAGAGTTATAAGGAAAGTCATACATAACAGTTTTAAATATATAAATGTGCTCATCTATGAGTTTTGTTTTATGCCAGTGGCACTCTTTTAAAACAAATAAGAGTGCATCCTTAGATGAAAGACCTTGGTTTTATAGAGGTGAAACAACTTGGTAAATTAACAATGATAAAAAGTTTGGTCCAGTGTTCCTATCTGACCTCAGAATGTGGAAATAATAGAAAACATATCATAATAATGCTAAAAGTACTAAGTAATAACAGAGGCAACATTGACATAGTTCAATTCAATTCAGTTCAGTCACTCAGTCGTGTCCAACTCTTTGTGATCCCATTGCAGCACACCAGGCCTCCCTGTCCATCACCAACTCCTAGAGTTCACACAAATCCATGTCCATCGAGTCTGTGATACCATCCAGCCATCTCATCCTCTGTCGTCCCCTTCTCCTCCTGCCCCCAATCCCTCCCAGCATCAGAGTATTTTCCAATGAGTCAACTCTTCGCATGAGGTGGCCAAAGTACTGGAGTTTCAGCTTTAGCATCATCCTTCAAATGAACACCCAGGACTGATCTCCTTTAGAATGGACTGGTTGGATCTCCTTGGAGTCCAAGGGACTCTCAAGAGTCTTCTCCCACACCACAGTTCAAAAGCATCAATTCTTCAGTGCTCAAGTTTCTTCACAGTCCAACTCTGACATCCATACATGACCACAGGAAAAACCATAGCCTTGACTGGACGAACCTTTGTTGGCAAAGTAATGTCTCTGCTTTTCAATATGCTATCTAGGTTGGTCATAATTTTCCTTTCATGGAGTAAGCGTCTTTTAATTTCATGGTGGCAATCACCATCTGCAGTGATTTTGGAGCCCAGAAAAATAAAGTCTGACACTGTTTCCACTGTTTCCCCATCTGTTTCCCATGAAGTGATGGGACTGGATGCCATGTTCTTCGTTTTCTGAATGTTGAGCTTTAAGCCAACTTTTTCACTCTCCACTTTCACTTTCATCAAGAGGCTTTTGAGTTCCTCTTCACTTTCTGCCATAAGGGTAGTGTCATCTGCATATCTGAGGTTATTGATATTTCTCCTGGCAATCTTGATTCCAGCTTATGTTTCTTTTAGCCCAGAATTTCTCATGATGTACTCTGCATATAAGTTAAATAAACAGGGTGACAATATACAGCCTTGACATACTCCTTTTCCTATTTGGAACCAGTCTGTTATTCCATGTCCAGTTCTAACTGTTGCTTCCTGACCTGCATATAGGTTTCTCAAGAGACAGGTAAGGTGGTCTGGTATTCCCATCTTTTTCAGAATTTTCCACAGTTTGTTGTGATCCACACAGTCAAAGGCTTTGGCATAGTCCATAAAGCAGAAATAGATGTTTTTCTGGAACTCTTGCTTTTTCGATGATCCAGCGGATGTTGGCAATTTGATCTCTGGTTCCTCTGCCTTTTCTAACACCAACTTGAACATCTGGAAGTTCATGGTTCACGTATTGCTGAAGCCTGACTTGGAGAATTTTGAGCATTACTTTACTAGCATGTGTGATGAATGCAATTGTGTGGTAGTTTGAGCATTCTTTGGCATTGATTTTCTTTGGGATTGGAATGAAAACTGACCTTTTCCAGTCCTGTGGCCACTGCTGAGTTTCCCAAATTTGTTGGCGTGTTGAGTGTAGCACTTTCACAGTATCATCTTTCAGATTTGGAATAGCTCAACTGGAATTCCATCACCTCCACTAGCTTTGTTTGTACTGATGCTTTCTAAGGCCCACTTGACTTCACATTCCAGGATGTCTGGCTCTGGGTCAGTGATCACACTGTCGTAATTATCTTGGTCTTGAAGATCTTTTTTGTACAGTCTGTGTATTCTTGCCCCCTCTTCTTAATACCTTCTTCTTCTGTTAGGTCCATACCATTTTTGTCCTTTATTGAGCCCATCTTTGCATGAAATGTTCCTTTGGTATCTCTGATTTTCTTGAAGAGATCTCTAGTCTTTCCCATTCTGTTGTTTCCCTCTATTTCTTTACATTGAACACTGAGGAAGGCTTTCTTATCTCTCCTTGCTATTCTTTGGAACTCTGCATTCAGATGCATATATCTTTCCTTTTCTCCTTTGTTTTTAGCTTCTCTTCTTTTCACAGCTATCTGTAAGGCCTCCCCAGACAGCCATTTTGCTTTTTTGCATTTCTTTTCCATGGGGATGGTCTAGGGAATTTTAAACCTCACAATGATATAGGTTACCATCATTTTCTTCAATGTAGATTGGAAGAATCAAATGCTTAAATAGGTCAGTAAATTGCTCAATTTTAGCCCCAACTCATACCTAATGGAGTCTTATTTCTGCACGAGGGTTTTCTGATGCCAGATTCTGTGTTCCTAACCACTTCAAAACATGCAAATCTTTGTCTAAAATGCAATGTCAGAGATGGACAAGGAAGTTCAGTGGGAACAAACAGATGAAGTTCAACTCCTTTTCAGGGAAAATGGATCTGTGTGTGTATGTGTGTGTGTGTGTGTGCATGCAGTGAGTGGAAAAGTAAGTTACTGCTGCATAGTCTTGTCAGGCGAATGTTTGCTCCTCGGTTCTTTGTCTCGTCACAACAAAGATTTGGAGTGACAGACATTAAAGCCCCCTCAGTGTGTCACAGCTCTTGGGTCTTAGACAGACCGTGTTATAGCTCTCAGGTCTCAAATGGACCATGTTATAGGTCTTAGACAAATCAGTGTTACAGCTCAGTGTTACAGCTCTATTTTATTTAGAAAATAGCAGGAAAGTCCATCTTCGAGGTGTGAGTGCACGTTGATCCAAAGACGCGAGGGAGAGTGCTTGGGAGAGAGAGAGAGCCCTTTAGCTCTTCTTTTTATGTGTTTTTTTTCTCCCCCCGGGCCTGTCTTATGCAAATTGGGCTTAGTTAGGAGTGCTGTTCTATCTGAAGTTCTCACTCCAGTCCTTAGACCTTCCTTTGACCTTCTTCTGTTCTATTTTCGTGAGCTTTTCCCTTCCTTGTCTTTTAGCCACCGCCATTTTGGACTCCTTTTCCCTATTCTAACTACCTGAAACTCTGATAATTCCTGACAATATCATAATTAGAAGATTCAGCAAAATTTAGCACTTAGGAATGGGAGTTAAGAACAGGCAAGCTTCTTTTCAAACTCCTGTAGTCTTAGAGGGAAATGGAAGAGCAGAAAGGGAAATAAGAATGAAAGCACATCACAGAGTGAGGATTTAGATAAAAAAGATGTTCAAAAACATAGACCAGGTTGTTTGGAGGTAGGAGGGAGGTCAGGCTGAAACTCTGGGACTCAGTCTCAGGGGTTTCCAGGGTATATTGGAAGTCAGGCAAATTTTGGATAGCAGTGACATCTATCAGCCTCACTAGCATTCTTCAAGTGGATGTTCTCCTGGTCCTGAGTTACTACTTTATCCCCACGATTACAATTTTAGCAGCCATGCTACATGATTCTTCCAGTTGGACATTGTTCAGTCTCTCTTATTTGGACAGCCAGCTACACATGAGCTAACCTTTATAAAAGGTAAAGGTCAGCTAAAGGACAGGAGGTAGGTACCCAGGAGACCCTTATTCATTCCTTGAGGATAACATGCACTTTACACAGTTTCCTTTGAATCTGCTTTACCCAGCAACTCACAGCTGAGATTCTCAGGGACATTTTCCACCTCTAGGTGCTCTCCTGCACCAGACCCTGAGTTAGGTAGTCGTAAGGAGGCCGGGCATTAATCTAGTGTTAGATCTGTGCATTGCTTTCCCTACCTTCCAACCAAGAGAGCAACAGGTAGGAAGGTAAGGGGTCCCCAAGTGGAGGAAATAGGCTGCAAGTGTCATATTTTCTCTCTCTCTTTTAAGCGGCAGGAGGAAACAAACTACAAGTGTCAGACATTTTTTAAAGAGGTTTCTTTTAAAACTTTGTGTTGTCATGATGATACCTGGTTCCACCTGAACTCAACTTTTCTCAAACTTTGAGCTAACCAATGTGTTTTTCTTACGGCAATGCTTTTCTTAAGCTATGTTAATGAACTGTGCATTTATCTTAGACTCCGTCTTTCTTCAAGTCAGTTCTGCCTGAGTGAGAAAGGATAATGGCTCAGCAAACCTGTGTGTTTTACTCATGGAAATGTTCTCTTCAGATCAGATCAGTCACTCAGTCGTGTCTGACTCTTTGTGACCCCATGAATCGTAGCACGCCAAGTCTCCCTGTCCATCACCAAATCCTAGAGTTCACTCAGACTCACGTCCATCAAGTCAGTGATGCCATCCAGCCATCTCATCCTTTGTCATCCCCTTCTCCTCTTGCCCCCAATCCCTCCCAGCATCAGAGTCTTTTCCAATGAGTCAACTCTTCGCATGAGGTGGCCAAAGAACTGGCGTTTCAGCTTTAGCATCATTCCTTCCAAAGAAATCCCAGGGCTGATCTCCTTCAGAATGGACTGGTTGGATCTCCTTGCAGTCCAAGGGACTCTCAAGAGTCTTCTCCAACACCACAGTTCAAAAGCATCAATTCTTCGGCACTCAGCCTTCTTCACAGTCCAACTCTCACATCCATACATGACCACAGGAAAAACCATAGCCTTGACTAGACGAACCTTTGTTGGCAAAGTAATGTCTCTGCTTTTCGATATGCTATCTAGGTTGGTCATAACTTTCCTTCCAAGGAGTAAGCATCTTTTAATTTCATGGCTGCACTCACCATCTGCAGTGATTTTGGAGCCCAGAAAAATAAAGTCTGACACTGTTTCCCCATCTATTTCCCATGAAGTGATGGGACCGGATGCCATGATCTTTGTTTTCTGAATGTTGAGCTTTAAGCCAACTTTTTCACTCTCCACTTTCACTTTCATCTAGAGGCTTTTTAGTTCCTCTTCACTTTCTACCGTAAGGGTGGTGTCATCTGCATATCTGAGGTGATTGAGATTTCTCCTGGCAATCTTGATTCCAGCTTGTGTTTCTTCCAGTCCAGCATTTCTCATGATGTACTCTGCATATAAGTTAAATAAACAGGGTGACAATATACAGCCTTGACATACTCCTTTTCCTATTTGGAACCAGTCTGTTGTTCCATATCCAGTTCTAACTGTTGCTTCCTGACCTGCATACAAATTTCTCAAGAGGCAGATCAGGTGGTCTGGTATTCCCATCTTTTTCAGAATTTTCCACAGTTTATTGTGATCCACACAGTCAAAGGCTTTGGCATAGTCCCTAAAGCAGAAATAGATGTTTTTCTGGAACTCTCTTGCTTTTTCCATGATCCGACAGATGTTGGCAATGTGATCTCTGGTTCCTCTGCCTTTTCTAAAACCAGCTTGAACATCAGGAAGTCCACAGTTCACATATTGCTGAAGTCTGGCTTGGAGAATTTTGAGCATTACTTTACTAGCGTGTGCGATGAGTGCAATTGTGTGGTAGTTTGAGCATTCTTTGGCATTGACTTTCTTTGGGATTGGAATGAAAACTGACCTTTTCCAGTCCTGTGGCCACTGCTGAGTTTTCCAAATTTGCTGGCATATTGAGTGCAGCACTTTCACAGCATCATCTTTCAGAATTTGGAATAGCTCAACTGGAATTCTATCATTTCCACTAGCTTTGTTCGTACTGATGCTTTCTAAGGCCCACTTGACTTCACATTCCAGGATGTCTAGCTCTAGGTCAGTGATCACACCGTCGTGATTATCTGGGTCATGAAGCTCTTTTTTGTACAGTTCTTCTGTGCATTCTTGCCATTTCTTCTTAATATCTTCTGCTTCTGTTAGGTCTATATCATTTCTGTCCTTTATCGAACCTATCTTTGCATGAAATGTTCCTTTGGTATCTCTCATTTTCTTGAGGAGATCTCTAGTCTTTCCCATTCTGTTGTTTTCCTCTATTTCTTTGCATTGATTGCTGAAGAAGTCTTTCTTATCTCTTCTTGCCATTCTTTGGAAGTCTGCATTCAGATGTTTATATCTTTCCTTTTCTCCTTTGCTTTTTGCTTCTCTTCTTTTCACAGCTATTTGTAAGGCCTCCTCAGACAGCCATTTTGCTTTTTGCATTTCTTTTCCATGGGGATGGTCTTGATCCCTTTGTCCTGTACAATGTTACGAACCTCATTCCGTAGTTCATCAGGCACTCTGTCTATCAGATCTAGGCCCTTGAATCTATTTCTCACTTCCACTGTATAATCATAAGGGATTTGATTTAGGTCATACCTGAATGGTTTGGTGGTTTTCCCTACTTTCTTCAACTTAAGTCTGAATTTGGCAATAAGGAGTTCATGGTCTAAGCCACAGTCAGCTCCTGGTCTTGTTTTTGCTGACTGTATAGAGCTTCTCCATCTTTGGCTGCAAAGAATATAATCAATCTGATTTCAGTGTTGACCATCTGGTGATGTCTACATGTAGAGTCTTCCCTTGTGTTGTTGGAAGAGGGTGTTTGTTATGACCAGTGCATTTTCTTGGCAAAACTCTATTAGTCTTTGCCCTGCTTCATTCCGTATTCCAAGGCCACATTTGCCTGTTACTCCAGGTGTTTCTTGACTTCCTACTTTTGCATTCCAGTCCCCTATAATGAAAAGGACATCTTAAGCTATGTTAATGAAACTATGTATTTGCTTGGAAACCTGCCTTTCTTCAAGATTCATGACAATTGCTTTATGGGATGACTCACATTGGCCAATGCTATCTCAAAATGCATGTGGTGGGTGAGGAGCCTAGTGCCACTCTCTTGAGATTTGAAACATTTCCTTTCTCTAATTAGCAGCTTGCTAATATATAGATATAGATATAGATATATAACTTCAAGCCAAAAACTAGCATGGGGAGATTCTTTCTGTCCCCTTCTGATGTCTATGTCAGAAGCTTTCTCTATCTTTTTTGTGCTTTAATAAAACTTTATTACACAAAAGCTCTGAGTAATCAAGCCTCAACATTGGCCCCAGATTGAATTCCCCTTCCCGGGAGGCCAAGAATCCCAGAGTTGTTCACAGCTCATAGTGACAACCTTTCACAATCAAGAGAAGCATAAGCTAAAGTTATTCATCTAGACCTAGGACTTAAGCTCCAACCAAGCATGGATACCAACCCCCACCAATATTTTTTTCTTCTCAAAGTACCTAAAACTAACATTGACCATGAATCCACCTGACCTTCCTTGTCCTCAGCCCATACACTCCCTATTGGTTCATTTCCCTAAAATTGGATTTCTGTTACCTTGGAATTCTAAGCAGCTATTTTTTCAGGTTTTCTAGTGCTATGCTATAATAACAATTGTAAACTGAGATTAAATTTTTTACTTACGTGCACAGCATTGCTCCTCTTAGGATTTTCTTCTACTGTGAATAGAGAATATTTTCTCCCAGAGCCCAGGAATAGTGTTCTCCTGCCCAAGGAGAGGGGTCCTAATGATTATGACTTTTCTCCCCAGTCCCAGTATTGAACACAATCTCCCTTTTTTTAAAGCCCAGCATCCCACCTCAAACTTTGACTCTGATGATTATCTGAATTTTGACAAGCTCTTTCAAGGAGCCGATTCCCTTAATAGTCCCAGCACCCTTCACATTTTCCTCCAACAGCTGTGAATAAAGTGAAAAGAAAAATATGTCTGCTGACAGAGACAAAGAGTGGGCTGTGTTCTGTTGCACACAATACTGAGAGGGTCTCCCACAGTTACAACTTGTACCTGCCTTTGGAGAGCTTACAGTCTAGCTGAGACATAACTAAATTTGAATCAATAGGCCACCTTACATTCATAAATATGAGAGAGTCCTAATAGGATTTTAAGTGTATGAGACTGGAAATGCTTGGAAGGTTTGTAGA
Source organism: Bos indicus x Bos taurus (assembly GCF_003369695.1). Classification (NCBI taxonomy): domain Eukaryota; kingdom Metazoa; phylum Chordata; class Mammalia; order Artiodactyla; family Bovidae; genus Bos; species Bos indicus x Bos taurus. The sequence goes on from NC_040099.1 coordinate 16,372,592, forward strand.
AACTGCATTAATGGTGATGACTTCATTCTTTAAAGCCAGACACTGTTGAATGTTACACCTATAAGGAAGATGCTATTTTATAGATGAAACAGAGACTTAAAAGTTAACTAATTTCCCAAGATCACACAGCCAATCGGACTTAAGTATCAAAGTTTTGCCATTTTCTGTAAAACTACCACCCCCCCCCCCCCCCCGCACCCGCCAAGCTCTTATGGAGGGAAAAAAATAGTATAACAAAAATCTTAATGTGGAAATTGAAGAAGGATACAATTTGAATTGTCTGATAGCAGGAACAAAAGGAATATGATTGGAACCCATATGGCTTTGTCAATGTTAATCAATCACTTGTGCTTGTCAATTTTCATTCAAATGGAAGAAACCAGCATGTGATTTATTGAGCAGTCTGTTATTCCTACTAATTCCATTAGGAGTCTAATGGTGAGTACTACCTGGCTTCTGCAGCAGGAATCTGGAAGCTCACGGGCACCAGTTCTTAGTAAAATGCAGCCCTGGATGATTGGGAAAGAAAGACAGACCCATTCAGAGCAGAACCAATTAGTTTCTACCCTCCCCACATTCTCATCTACAAATTGCTTTTTTTCCCTTTTCTCCAGCTGTTACCTGTTTTTCAGCTTGTGCTTTCTCTAATGAGGTATTTGGTACCTAATCTTTCAGAATAATGAATGAGTATGAGTCTATCTCTCTGCAAAGGTGAGTCCTGTCTTGGGAGCATTCTGCTGGCTCATGAGGATACCAGGCTATTGTTTGCCAGGACTCCATGAGGCTGACTTCCATGAATGTGTCTGACTTTGAAGTTACATTGCTTCCTAGAGATGGGGCAGCCTGGGAATGGCAAGACTGTGAAGACAATTCCCTAACCTTGACAAAGATAATAGCTTAGAATCGTGTGTGAGATTCTCAAGAGAAGTGAGATTCATGGCACAGATCATTCTACAAACTAGAGTTGTCAGCAAGATAAAATAATTTTCCAAGTTTCTAAAAAACCTGCCTGTACATATATACACATTTTTCTAAAGCTGCATATTATAGCCATTAACTGCAATGGATATTTAAATATAAATAAATAATAATTAAATAAAATTTGTAAATTTAATTCCTCAGTTGAAGCAAGCACGTTTTCTGTGCACAGAAGCCACATGTGGCTAACTTCTAGTATTGGACACCATGGATATAGAGCACTTCCGTGCATGAGTGCTCAGTCACTCAGTCACTCTTTGTGACCCCATGGACTGTAGCCGAGGCTCCTCTGTCCACTGGATTGTCCAAGCAAAAAATATCAAAGTGGGTTGTCATTTCCTACTCGGCGATCTTCTCAACAAAGTGGTAGAACTCAAGTCTCCTATGTCTCCTGCATTGGCAGACATAGAATATTCCTAATGTTTCACAAAATTCTACTGGGCAACACTGTTCTAGAAGAAAAAGACGATGAATTTAGCATTCTTAATGACTACTCTAGTAGCTACATTAAGCACATTCCAATATACATAATAAGCAGCTGGTACATATACTATCTAAACAAGGGAAAGAAATCTCACATTATCAACCAAACAGACGATTTAAAAACCATACACTTACCTCCATGCGACTTAAGATAAACAGTACAATTCCGCAGACTGAATAAACAACTGTATACATCAAGGTTAATGAGCTGCACATCCCTCAACTCCTTTCACAGTGCAAGAATTAGTGAATCCTCTAAAGGAGTGCATCTCATGGTGTGAATTCAAGGTCACCTGCATCACAAAATAACCAAAATGTTTAATAATAAAATAAAAATAGAGCTTTGGAATCTGCATTTAACGCACTTTCCAACGTATTTTTTCTTACAATTTGAGAATGCTTTTTGTACAGTCAGAGAGAAATAACCTCTTCAGTTCAGTTTAGTTCAGTTCAGCTGCTCAGTCATGTCCAACTCTTTGTGATCCCATGGACTGCAACACATCAAGCTTCCCTGTCCATCACCAATTCCTGAAGCTTGTTCATACTCATGTCCATCAAGTCGGTGATACCATCCAACCATCTCATCCTCTGTCATCCCCTTCTCCTCCTGCCTTCAATCTTTCCCAGAATCAGGGTCTTTTCAAATGAGTCAGTTATTTGCATCAGGTGTTTAAAGTATTGGTGTTTCAGCTTCAACATCAGTCCTTCCAATGAATATTCAGGGCTGATTTCCTTTAGGATTGATTGATTTTATCTCCATGCAGTCCAAGGGATTCTCAAGTCTTGTCCAACACGACAATTCAAAAGCATCAAATCTTTGGTGTTCAGCTTTCTTTATAGTCCAACTCATATTGATCCATGACTATTAGAAAAACCGTAGTTTTGACTAGATGGATCTTTGTTGGCAAAGCAAGGCCTCTGCTTTTTAATATGCTATCTAGGTTGTTCATAACTTTTCTTCCAAGGAGCAAGTGTCTATTAATTTCATGACTACAATCACTGTCTTTAGTGATTTTGGAGCTCAAAAAATAAAAAATAAAGTCTCACTGTTTCTATTATTTCCCCATCTATTTGCTATGAAGTGATGGGACTGGATGCCAAGATCTTCGTTTTTTGAATGTTGAGTTTTAAGCCAGCTTTTTCACTCTCCTCTTTCATTTTCATCAAGAGGCTCTTTAGTTCTTCTTTGCTTTCTGCCTTAAGGGTGGTGCCATCTGCATATCTGAGGTTATTGATATTTCTCCTGGCAATTTTGATTCCAGCTTGTGCTTCATCCAGACTGGCATTTCACATGATGTATTCTGCATATAAGTTAAGTAAACAGGGTGGCACTATATAGCCTTGATGAAAATAACCTCTTGGTGCCTACTATTCACTGTGCAAAAGACCAAGTCAAATTTCCTGGGCTTGAATATTGGCTCAGTCCCCTACAACTGCATTACCTTGGGCAGAAGGCTTTTCCAGAAATTTCCCAGTGGATGTTTCCTCCAATATCATTGACCAGGTTTGGCTGTATTGTATACCCTTGAATGAACTCAGAGTGGGCAATCAGAACAAATGATCAAGATTGCTTAAGATAAGCTATCATTCTAGAAGAGTAGAAAGTGCCAGAGACTCCACGGTCACCCAATACTTAATTAAGGTTTGAGATCTTATGAAGGAAGATGTGTGGGAGGATTCTTAAGAAATAACCAGTGGTGTGTGGCACCAACAGTCTCTATTTCTCACACATGGGTTATTATGGCTATTCTTACGTGACAGATAAAGATAACAAACTACAGAACAGTTTAAGATACATACTCAAGTCTGTATAGTTGGTTTGTTAGGGATGTATAACTATAGTCACTGTCTGCTCAGTTAAGGATGCCTTTTTCCTACTGTTTTATGGCTTCTAATAGTTTGCCTTTCTCTTGCCACAATGATTTCCCTTATATATGTTATATATGTCATTCTTCTTTTTCTTTTATATTTTACATCAGGATTCCCCTCTGAACATTCTCCAACTGTCCTCTACCATACCTCCAGACATGCTACCAGACTTAAAAATATACCCCAAATTCCTTCCCTCCCCCATTTTTGGCAGCAAATATTTGTGAGGTTTTATCATTTGTCCACTTGATCTTAGTTATTAGCCATATAAAATGATCATTATATATATATATGTAATGTATACATATAGATATATGTATATCAAAAAAGATAAAATGGATAAGAGACCCAAGGCATCCTTTATTATCAGGCTTAAAGTTCAATCCCTAGGAAAGGCAATGCCAAAAGAATGCTCAAACTACCACACGGTTGCGATCATCTCACATGATAATATATTAATGCTCAAAATTTTCCAAGCCAGGCTTCAACAATACATCAACCATGAACTACCAGATGTTCAAGCTGGATTTAAAAAAGGAAGAGGAACCAGAGATCAAATTGCCAACATCTGCTGGATCATCGAAACAGCAAGAGAGTTCTAGAAAAAACATCTATTTCTGCTTTATTGACTATGCCAAAGGCTTTGACTATATGGATCACAACAAACTGTGGAAAATTCTTCAAGAGATAGGAATACCAGACCACCTGACCTGCCTCTTGAGAAATTTGTTTGTAGGTCAGGAAGCAAGTTAGAGTTGGACATTGATAAGAAAAGGAGTACATCAAGGCTGTATATTGTCACCCTGCTTATTTAACTTATATGCAGAATACATCATGAGAAACACTGGGCTGTATGAAGCACAAGCTGGAACCAAGATTGCTGGGAGAAATATCAATAACCTCATATATGCAGCTGATACCACCCTTATGGCAGAAAGTGAAGAAGAACTAAAGAGCCTCTTGATGAACATGAAAGATGAGAGTGAAAAAGGTGGCTTAAAGTTCAAAATTCAGAAAACAAAGATCATGGCATTTGGTCCCATCACTTCATTGCAAATAGATGAGGAAACAGCGAAAACCAGTAGCAGACTTTCTTTTCTGGGGCTCCAGAATCACTGCAGATAGTGACTGTAGTCATCAAATTAAAAGACACTTGCTCCTTGGAAGAAAAGCTATGGCCAACCTAGGCAGCATATTAAAAAGCAGAGAAAATACTTTGCCAACAAAAGTCTGTTTAGTCAAGGCTATGGTATTTCCAGTGGTCACATATGGATGTGAGAGTTGGACTATAAAGAAAACTGAGGACTGAAAAATTGTGGTGTTGGAGAAGACTCTTGAGAGTCCCTTGGATGGCAAGGAGATCCACCCAGTCAATCCTAAAGGATATCAGTCCTAGGTGTTCATTGGAAGGACTGATGCTGAAGCTGAAACTCCAGTACTTTGACCACATGATGCGAAGAGCTGAATCATTTGAAAAGACCCTGATGCTGGGAAAGGTTGAAGGTGGGAGAGCAAGGGGACCACAAAGGATGAGATGGTTGGATGGCATCACGGACTCAATGGGCATGAGTTTGAGTAAACTCCGGGAGTTGGTGATGGACAGGGAGGCCTGGTGTGCTGCAGTCCATGGGGTCTCAAAGAGTCAGACATGACTGAGCAACTGAACTTAAATGAAAAGAGATGTAAATATGAGAAATCTGAATCTTTTTTTTCTAATGCTCAAAAGGGAAACTAGTTTGTGAACTTTTGAAGATGTGATAGAAGCACCAAACCTGAAAAGACATCTCCACAAAAGTAAAAGAAGCCAAAACCCCAGGAGTTAGATACCCCCCAGCCCATTACAGTTTTTGCAACCGTTTGGCTGCATTTTGAAACCTCATATTTATGAGATTTCATTCAGCATTCCAGCTGTCTCAGGCAATGGCCTAAAAGGAAGATGATAGCTTCAGGTGAGGAATGAGGAGCATATGGGGGATGGTCACTTGAGGCATGGGGCCCTGTTATCATCACCATGCATTTGATTCCTTAATTATCAAGGAATGAGGGTAGAGACATTAGGGAATGTAATGAACATTTTCAAATAGGCTGTGTATTTTGCAAAGTGCCCATGAGGAAGCACCTGTTTTGGTTACACTCATTACAGTGAGAGTGTTTTGGCATTTCTGTATGTTTGTTTTTTCCTGTGTCGGTTTATTTCTAGGAGGAAATTTTATCCTTATCATTTAATTCTGATAGTAAGGATCACATTTATCCTCAAAGTGGTAAGGTGTCCACCAGAAGCAACACTTGAATGACCATATGGCATCGTAGGTAGGCTACAATAAAAGTGACACCTATGCCATTTGGGTTTGTTTTCTAAAATTTCTTAGCTTTTTTTTCTGAAATTGTAAGGTAGAGATGATGTCAGTGCTAATTATATATATCCAAGCTCATTTCCAAGAATAGGGTGAATTAGCTGAAATGATTAGGACTTTGTACAACAAGATGGAAATTATAGTTTGACCTCCATGTGAGTCAACTAATGGAAAAAAGTTGCAAACAACACTCTAGCAATAATCACCAGTGTCTTGAGCTCAAAATTTAGTCTTATATTCTGTCCAGTCATCTCACAGATGCTGTTACATGAAATATAATAGGTGCAGAACTACTTTACAGAATTCACCTTTTCCAGGGAAATAGATGAGTTAAAATGAGAATGCTTTCTCTCCATATAAAAAACTACTTATGAAAACATATGAAGACACTGGTGTGCACCTTGAGACCATGTGAACAAGGGGCTTGAGCTAGATTCGAAGATAGTATAGGGAAGATAAAAATGAAATGGCCAGTTTAGGTAGCTAACTGTGCTTTAGGGGAAATATGGGACATAGATTAGCCCTGAAGTATTAAAATGGATCTAGCAGAAAGAGAAAGGTACATTCTAGGTAAGGAGGATTACCAAAAGATAGAAGCAAAAGCATGAGCAAAAAGCCTTGTGAATTCAGGGTACAACAAGAAAGAGAATTTTGTAAAGGCAGAGATTTGTGTTTGTTCATAGCAATATCAGAAATGCATTACAGTGCGTAAATTTTTATCAAGTAAAATGACACAATGCAAAAAATTATGGGTTTTTCCTTGAAGTTGTTAAGGATATTTGTGATTTGCTCAGTAAAATTATGTGTTTCTTAGTTTTACAATAATGAGGCCTTTTTATACCAAAATTCAGATTTACTGTGAAAAATACTAAACTTGTTAAACTCACTAACTTTAATTATAACAACTTTGAAAATGGACATAATGGGAAAGAAACAATGGCCTACCTTCCTCTAACATACATTAGCATACCTTCGGATATCCTGTGACTATAGAACAGGAGATGGCAAAATATGGTCCATGGATCACAAACAGGCTGTTGATTTTTTTTTTTTTTTTTTTTTTGGTAAAAAAAAATTATTGGAACACAACCACGTCCATGCATTTACCTATTTTCCAAGGCTAATTTTGTGTCACAATTGCAGAAACAAGTCAAGAACTGAGACAGAATACATCATTTGCAAAACCTACTATATTTACTATCTGACTCTTTACAGAAAAAGTGTCCACATTCAGCTTTGAATATAAGCACATGCCAATACTAACAAGAAAGAAAATTTGGCAACTAATCATGAATTCATTAATTTTAAGATAGATGAAATCAGGAAGGAAGTGCTTTATAGAATGTGATTTCTCTTCCTCTTTTTATTTTTTTCCCCCCAGGAGCCACCACTCTTTACTAGCCTTTCTTATTCTTGATATTAAACAAGAGCAAAAATAAAGCATAGAGAATAGATGACAGTCCTTATGATGACTTGCTCAAATAAGAAAATGTTTGGACACAGTTCTATTATAAAGAGTCCTACACTGCTAAATATTGAAGACTTGATTATAAATTTCTAAATCTGGCTATACTACTGTGAATTTTCAATATATTCAATCATTTTATTTTTCTCACTATGTCTATTAACACAACTCTGCTTATAATTTTATGTTCCACATATGAACAAAGTTCTTTATTTCTGAGACAATCTTTCAAAGTGAGTTTCAGGCAACCACTTTTTTGGTACTCAGAAAAATCTTAAGCTCTCTAGAGGTTAAGTGAATGTGTAATTGTATAATTAGGCTATTATGGCTTCTGTTTCTCTGGTAAAATTGTCCGGCTGTGCCACAAGACAAGGTCACTGAGCAGCTGTAGACTAAAAATGGAAATGAGCTGGCTGGAGAACCTGATAAGAATGACCTGCTGTGGACTTTTTGGTGTGGGCATGAGGCCTCGTGAGATCACCTCCTAAATTAGACTCCCCTGCAGTTGCATTCAACCCTTTTCAAACAATTTTTTTTTCTCCTCTTCCTCACTTACTTTTACACAGAAGAGGAATCCACCCAGGTAATTAGATTTGAAAGATGTAAGAAAGCTGCCTGACCCAGGAGAAAATGCATCTCAGAGTCTGCTCCAGAAACAAAACTCCACTATTAGTGTGCTGTCCCTTCATAGTCACTAAGGACCCAGTGCTCAAGTGAGAATCTAGGGAAATCAGTGATAGGTGACCAGGCTTGGGACATCCACTATCCACAGAGAAGTCCTAAATTACTTCTTTTATCCAGACTCATATTTTCCATATGTAAAACTGAAACATGTATAATAATTATCTTGAAAAATGTTTCAAGGATAAAATTACATAATGCATATGAATGGCTCATTATAAATTATGAAGTTATAATCGAGGCATTGTTTCTCTAACCATTCCATTTCAAATCCCAGTGCCTCATGGAGGTGGGTATCATTCTCACTCTGGTGTATAATTTTATTAGATCATTTTCTTTTTGACATTTAAGGGCAGGCAGTGAGCTACAGTCCTCTAAAGGTTGAAGAGGAGGAAAGAGAAAAAAATTGGGGGGGGGGGGCGGATCCAAATATGGGAATATTTACTTAAAGTGATATATATATATTTTGATGTATAAAATAGGAAATCATAGGCATAGAATGTTGAGCCCACAGCCACTGTATATAAACTTCATTTAGTTTGAAATGTTACCAAAGAGAAGTCCTGATTCTAACTAGTGATTTTTGTTGTAGCCAAGAAAAATAGAGTGAGTCTAATTTGCTGCAATTTTTTTTTTTTTACCAAATGGAAGATTTCAGTTAAAAAAATTAATTTTCTAGGGAATGAATGAGCCCCAGGAACATAACTCTGCCCTTGCATAAATCAAAAAGAAGAAAGAATAGAAGGGCAGACTTGCCAAATGCTTATAAATCAAATGTGCCCCCAAATAAACTGCATTCCTCATAAAGGCATGCAAATAGCCCCAAAAAGAGGCGTGCAAATCATTCAGAATGTAAATCACAGTAAGTGGGTGCTAATAAATTTCAGCTTGACTGAAATGGCAAAATTTCAGAGGAATTAGTGGAAGGTGGGGATATTTAGAAAGCAGATGGAATACCGTTAATCATTTGATCAAGTACAACTGGACCCAATAAATTATTTTAACACATTTTGTGTCATTTCTGGCATTATCAGGGAATCATTCCTATTCGAGGCCCATTTCCTAGGTCTCAATTAAACTTTACATGAATTCCTTCCATGTGAGAAAACTTCCCACTCTTTCTTTGGTGTCTCTAGTTTGGGATTAAGTCAGTTTTGCTGGTGTCTGTATCTATAACTCCCTTCCAGTTTTTTCCCCCTAAACTATTGATCCCCAAGAGTACCATTCTAAGCATGGAAAGTGTTCCATTTCTTCACACATCCCTCCTCACTTGGTCCCCTTTATTTCCTCCTCAGCTATGAGTGCATTTATTATTTAACTGAGTTGATAGTTTTTTTTTTTTTTTCCCCAGTTTTTCCTTTTGTTTTCTTTCTTTCTTTATTTTTTACTTTATAAGACATGGTTAAGGATGCCTGAAAAGACACAACTGCCATTTGGTCAGGTGTGTTTTCATTCACTTTAGTCTCATTTCTGTTCCTGGTGCCTATCTAAATGGCTGTTGGTACCTTCATTCTTTTAAGTTTCTAGGTAATAATAATATATGACATACTCATTGGTATTTGACATGAAGAGCTGAGGAAAAGAGAGCTGTATTACAAAAGGCTTTAATAGTGATTGATTTATATGAGCCTTGAATCACACTTGAGTTTCTCTTTTAAACATGGTGCTCATAGTTGGAACACATTTCCATATTTGGATGGTTACCTGAGGGGAAAGGTAGCTTTACAACCATCTGTTGATCACCAGAGTCATCTACTAACTGCCACAAATGAGTTTCTATTTTCTCAGGCCCAAGCAGACTAAACTGCTTCACCTGCTATTAAACTGAAACTGGAAGTAATTTGAAAAATAGAGAACTTTCTTTGTCTGTGGCTTCTAAAATTTTGAGGCTCATATACATACAATCACTCCCTCCTTATAGGGATAGACAAGTGTCCACCTCTGCAAAGGGCAGTGGTTTGTAAATGTCTGTCTGCATTGTACACATCACCTAAACTGCACAAATATATGCAACTCATATATTTCTTCTGGAGGGAAAAGGACACCTGAGATATGATTTACCCCCTGCTGTGGAAAAGTCTTTATTTGGGAAGAATCAATTCAATTAGGCAGTCTTGATGAGGAAGCTCCTTTGTTACCTCTGCTAACTCTTGTGTTGACCTATAAAAACATATTGGATGCCCCTCTGAGGTTGGCCCCCGACAGCCCCTAAGACTATGGGATTCATATCAAACTAATTCCAATTCCTCAGACCAAAAGTCTACCTTTTTTCAAATAGTACAAACTTAAATAAATAATTTTATTGTTTTATTTAAGAAGAATCGATGCTTTTGAACTGTGGTGGTGGTGAAGACTCGAGAGTCTCTTGGACTACAAAGAGATCAAACCAGCCAATTCTAAAGGAAATCAATCCTGAATATTCATTGGAAGGACGGATTTTGAGGCTGAAGCTCCAATACTTTGGCCACCTGATACTAATAGCTGACTTACTGGAAAAGTCCCTGATACTGGGAAAGATTGAAGGCAGGAGAAGGGGATGACAGAGGATGAGATGGCTGGATGGCATCACCAACTCAGTGGACATGAGATTAAGCAAGCTTTGGGAGATAGTGAAGGACAGGGAAGCCTGTCATGTTGCAGTCCATGGGGTTGCAAAGAGACAGACATGACTGAGCTCCTGAACAACAATAAATAATGGCTCACCTAACTCTCTGCAGTCATTCACATACATGGTACACATGCAATCAAATCAGTCTCATGTGCTTAATGCTTGTGCCTCTGCATCCACAGCTGTGGAAATGAGAAGAATCAACAAAGTCTAGAAAAATCTCCAAGCTCCATCTGGGTCTGGAGGACTAGCTTTGGGCATATCAAAAGAGCATTTGAGCCAAAGGCCAAACAGAGAAAAATACAAAGTGAGTGAGGAGAATTATTAATAAAGCTAACTTCATAGACAACTGAGCAATGGCATTGCAATTGGGAGTGATAGGGTGGAATCTTGTTAGAAAGGTTCAAAGGACCATTTCTTCATAAATAATGGGAAGTTATAGTCATTTTCTCTTGCACAGCACACAGCCACGGCTCCTTGGATGTGGGGTTGGTCCTCCCGGCCACCGCACCTGGCCTCGGGTTTGGGGCGTGGGGTATCTTCTCCCGCCCGCCATCCCTGACCTCGGACACAGGGTGCAGGAGGACCTAGAGGAGCTATCCCACGTTGACAGTCAGGAAGGGCGGCGGTGAGGAGATACCCCTCGTCCAAGGTAGGGACAATGGCTGTGCTTTGCTGGAGCAGCTGTGAAGAGATACCCCATGCCCAAGGTAAGAGAAACCCAAGTAAGATGGTAGGTGTTGCAAGAGGGCATCAGAGGGCAAACACACTGAAACCATACTCACAGAAAACTAGTCAATCTAATCACACTAGGACCACAGCCTTGTCTAACTCAATGAAACTAAGCCATGCCCATGGGGCAACCCAAGATGGGCGGGTCATGGTGGAGAGATCTGACAGAATGTGGTCCACTGGAGAAGGGAATGGCAAACCACTTCAGTATTCTTGCCTTGAGAACCCCATGAACAGTATGAAAAGGCAAAATGATAGGATACTGAAAGAGAACCTCCCCAGGTCAGTAGGTGCCCAATATGCTACTGGAGATCAGTGGAGAAATAACTCCAGAAAGAATGAAGGGATGGAGCCAAAACAAAAAGAATACCCAGCTGTGGATGTGACTGGTGATAGAAGCAAGGTCCAATGCTGTAAGAGCAATATTGCATAGGAACCTGGAATGTCAGGTCCATGAATCAAGGCAAATTGGAAGTGGTCAAACAAGAAATGGCAAGAGTGAATGTCGACATTCTAGGAATCAGTGAACTGAAATGGACTGGAATGGGTGAATTTAACTCAGATGACCATTATATCTACTACTGCGGGCAGGAATCCCTCAGAAGAAATGGAGTGGCCATCATGGTCAACAAAAGAGTCCAAAATGCAGTACTTGGATGCAATCTCAAAAGCGACAGAATGATCTCTGTTTGCTTCCAAGGCAAACCATTCAATATCACAGTAATCCAAGTTTATGCTCCAACTAGTAACGCTGAAGAAGCTGAAGCTGAACGGTTCTATGAACACCTACAAGACCTTTGAGAAATAACACCCAAAAAAGATGTCCTTTTCATTATAGGTGACTGGAATGCAAAAGTAGGAAGTCAAGAAACACCTGGAGTAACAGGCAATTTGGCCTTGGAATACTGAATGAAGCAGGGCAAAGACTAATAGAGTTTTGCCAAGAAAATGCACTGGTCATAACAAACACCCTCTTCCAACAACACAAGAGAAGACTCTATACATGGACATCACCAGATGGTCAACACCAAAATCAGACTGATTATATTCTTTGCAGCCAAAGATGGAGAAGCTTTATACAGTCAGCAAAAACAAGACCAGGAGCTGACTGTGGTTCAGACCATGAACTCCTTATTGGCAAATTCAGACTTAAATTGAAGAAAGTACGGAAAACCACTAGACCATTCAGGTATGACCTAAATCAAATCCCTTATGATTATACAGTGGAAGTGAGAAATAGATTTAAGGGCCTAGATCTGATAGAGTGCCTGATGAACTATGGAACGAGGTTTGTGACATTGTACAGGAGACAGGGATCAAGACCATCCCCATGGAAAAGAAATGCGAAAAAGCAAAATGGCTGTTTTGGGAGGCCTTACAAATAGCTGTGAAAAGAAGAGAAGCAAAAAGCAAAGGAGAAAAGGAAAGATATAAACATCTGAATGCAAAGTTCCAAAGAATAGCAAGAAGAGATAAGAAAGCATTCTTCAGCAATCAATGCAGAGAAATAGAAGAAAACAACAGAATGGGAAAGACTAGGGATCTCTTCAAGAAATCAGAGGTACCAAAGAAAAATTTCAGGCAAAGATGGGCTCGATAAAGGGCAGAAATGGTATGGACCTAACAAAAACAGAAGATATTAAGAAGAGGTGGCAAAAATACACAAAAAACTGTACAAAAAAGATCTTCACGACCCAGATAATCATGATAGTGTGATCACTGACGTAGAGCCAGACATTCTGGAATGTGAAGTCAAGTGGGCCTTAAAAAGCATCACTGAGAACAAAGCTAGTGGAAGTGACAGAATTCCAGTTGAGCTATTCCAAATCCTGAAGGATGATGCTGTGAAAGTGCTGCACTCAATATGCCAGCAAATTTGGAAAACTCAGCAGTGGCCACAGGACTGGAAAAGGTCAGTTTTCATTCCAATCCCAAAGAAAGGCAATGCCAAAGAATGCTCAAACGACCGCAGAATTGCACTCACCTCACACGCTAGTAAAGAAATGCTCAAAATTCTCCAAGCCAGGCTTCAGCAATATGTGAACCATGAACTTACTGATGTTCAAGCTGGTTTCAGAAAAGGCAGAGGAACCAGAGGTCAAATTGCCAACATCTGCTGGATTATGGAAAAAGCAAGAGAGTTCCAGAAAAACATCTATTTCTGCTTTATGGACTATGCCAAAGCCTTTGACTGTGTGGATCACAACAAACTGTGGAAAATTCTGAAAGAGATGGGAATATCAGACCACCTGATCTGCCTCTTGAGAAATTTTTATGCAGGTCAGGAAGCAACAGTTAGAACTGGATATGGAACAACAGACTGGTTCCAAATAGGAAAAGGAATACGTCAAGGGTGTATAGTGTCACCCTGTTTATTTAACTTATATGCAGAGTACATCATGAGAAACGCTGGACTGGAAGAAACACAAGCTGGAATCAAGATTGCCGAGAGAAATATCAATAACCTCACATATGCAGATGACACCACCCTTATGGCAGAAAGTGAAGAGGAACTAAAAAGCCTCTTGATGAAAGTGAAATTGGAGAGTGAAAAAGTTGACTTAAAGCACAACATTCAGAAAATGAAGATCATGGCATCCAGTCCCACCACTTAATGGGAAATAGATGTGGAAACCGTGGAAACAGTGTCAGACTTTATTTTTTGGGCTCCAAAATCACTACAGATGGTGACTGCAGCCATGAAATTAAAAGACGCTTACTCCTTTGAAGGAAATTTATGACCAACTTAGATAGCATATTCAAAGGCAGAGACATTACTTTGCCAACAAAGGTTCGTCTAGTCAAGGCTATGGTTTTTCCTGTGGTCATGTATGGATGTGAGAGTTGGACTGTGAAGAAGGCTGAGTGCCGAAGAATTGATGCTTTTGAACTGTGGTGTTGGAGAAGACTCTTGAGAGTCCCTTGGACTGCAAGGAGATCCAACCAGTCCATTCTGAAGGAGATCAGCCCTGGGATTTCTTTGGAAGGAATGATGCTAAAGCTGAAACTCCAGTACTTTGGCCACCTCATGCGAAGAGTTGACTCATTGGAAAAGACTCTGATGCTGGGAGGGATTGGGGGCAAGAGAAGGGGATGACAGAGGATGAGATGGCTGGATGGCATCACTGACTCGATGGACGTGAGTCTGAGTGAACTCCGGGAGTTGGTGATGGACAGGGAGGCCTGGCGTGCTGCGATTCATAGGGTCACAAAGAGTCGGACACGACTGAGCGACAGATCTGATCTGATAGTCATTTTGGGTGAAATGCACCTTAGTCCTTCTACTCATAATGTGCCTGTTTGTAGAATATGGAAAAATCTAGAAACTTGGTGAAAGGAACAATAGAACTTCAACCCTGCTTAGATGTGAGTGTACATCTCAAGCTGATAAGAATTTACTTTACCTGAGTCATAGGCCCTACCCCATGTAACTTGAAACTTCTCCCCCAGTTTCTTTGTAAAGTGTACTCTCTTTTTTGTCTTTTGTTCTAAACTTATTGTGTTTCTGATCAGTTATCCAGACTTCCCTTAAGTTTCTCATTTGTTATTTATGTAAAGATTAATTAATTGATATGGTAGTTAACACCATGAAATGAAATACAGTAGAGAAGTTTCAGTGAGAATAGAGGGAAGTACAAACCTAAAAAATGCACAATATGCAATGGAATAGTCAAGTACAAAATTATATACAAGTACAATTTTCTGTAAGAGTTAGGAAACGTGAATGTATGACTTGAAATCTATCAGTTGGTGGGGTCAGAGAAGGCAGCTCTAATGTGATGGGTTAGCTGGTAGCTCTTTAAATGAGTGTCAATTTATTGTAGGGACAAAGGAGGAAAGAAGGCTAGCTTTACCTTCCTTACCTTTCTGATTAGGCTCACTTCTACTCTGGCTGACAAAGATCTTTTATATTCAAAATTATCTACTTTTTCCAATCAGTCAGACTGACCTCAATCTTGAAGGTTTTTTGAGATCACCCCATTTGAAAACTGTTTCTTAAATTTTTCATAAGAACATTTTTGTTCCTTGGTGAATAATAGCATGATTAGTGCCCTTCTATCATTGTGTTGTTTAAATATTTATTCTAACTTTATTTTATACATAGGTATCATCTGTCTCCCAAATTAAACTGCAAGCTACTTGAGGGCAAAGACAATAACTCACTTCTCTTCATTCCCTGAAGCACTAAGGCACCAGGCACAGAATTGTCACATTAAAGACTGATAATTCAATTTGCTGATTTCTTAGCATGAAGGGGAATATGAACCTATTTTTTGACATGAAGGTCCAGAGCTTCAGTATTCTATCTATATCCTGGCTGATATAACTCTGTTCTTGTTGGCTGACCTTCTAGTTCTAGGAAAAGGTGTATTTTTTCAGCTTGGGCAGTTCAGGTGGTCACGAGTGAAGGAGCCGGACTATCAACCATGCATTGGACAGAAACACTGAATTATTTCACCTAGTCTAAACTAGAGATGTAGCTGAGAAATCCAGTCTCATGTGAGAGCTAGTCATCCATGACCAAGCTCCTTGAAGAGACAAATGCTTTTCTGAAATAATTTAAAATTCTAAAGCAATACGGTCTATGTATTGGTGAAGGAAACTAGCTTCTAGAAAGGAGACACATGCAAATGGCTGTGGTTTCTGCATTAAATCTGTTCATACTAGAAAGTATTTACTGAGTACTTATGTATGGGAAGCTGCGTGGCAAATAGAAAATGTTAGTAACCAATCCTTTTTTAAAAAATTACTTGGGAAGAGCTGACATACATCATAATTAAGAGTGTACCCTACTTGAGCCATGGAACAATTTTATGACACAGACATTATCATTATGAAATTTTGGAACTGTGACAATAACTGTGCTAGTGTTTCTAATATAATCACCCCTGTTTCTTATTAAAATCCAGATTTGGGGGCTATATCTCACCTATAGTAGAGTGGAATATCTGGACCAGTGCCCAGATACCCTCTCATTATATACACCAAATTTTAAGAATCATTATCCTATTGACCAAAGTAGTATTTAAGGGAAACATCAGGGAAGATGTAGGAGGAATGATTCTGAAGGCAGAATTCTGCTTCTTATGTCTCTTTTCTATCTTATTCCCTGTGCTATTGATCAACCACAGACAAGGGCTGGTGATGGACTAAAAGAAGACTATCCTGGCAATATTCACATAATAGCTTTAATTTGATATATTAATTCCCCTCTAATGTTAATTGTCCCAGTCTATAGAAATGTGTTTTATCAGAGAAAACTTTTGATATGAAATATTTTTAGTAGCAGTAGGCATAATTGTCTTATCTTTAAGCACAGCTGCTACAAAGTCAGAAAAGAGGGAAATCAGATGCCTATGGCACTAACTTGCACACCTTTGCTTAGTTTTCAAACTTCTGACTTCATATTTCTAGGTTGAGATGTGTAAAAGGATCACCTTCTAAAAATAACAATACACACACACACACACACACAAATACACAGAGTGGCCCTTGTACAGTGGCATTGGTGCCAACTCAGTGCCCAGTTAAGAAAACGTTTTTTATAGGTGTGCCTCACACATGAGCAGACACACATGCACATGCTTTTCTTTCCTTTTAATGGTCACACACTTTAGTCTAATTTCTTAGATGAGTGAGATGCTAATCAAGCAGTTGAAGACAGAGAGCCTAGTGAAAATAATCAAATGTGAATATGTCCAGGGGGACTCTCAACTTTGAAGAAGGGAAGAAGAAATTGTCACATTGATTCCACTGGAGACAGCCTTCCTGTTACTAAGAGGCCCCTGGGGATTTGCTACCTGATTTGCTCTTCGTCAGGTTGGCATCTCAGTGACAAGGCAATTGTAATTAGAATGAATAAAATGAGAGATGTGCCAACTCTCTGCTTATAATGCAGACTGTGACATTAAAGAAACATTGAGGCTTTATATTTTTATTTAATTTTTTTTAAGGAGTTACAAACAGCTAGTAGGTCTCTGCCTACTGGGATGCCTTCCATGAAAATTGGAACTGTCTTGCTAAAGAAAGAAAATATGACGTGCTTGTTGTACTCCAGATGGTTATATCTTACCTTTTGAGATTTTTAGACTATCTTTGGAAATTTTCTTATTTTTTCATGCTTGTTCTTGCAATGCAAAGATTGGGGGTGAAGAGGAGACGTAAAGGAAAATTCTTGCTATCCTATCTCTTCTAAGCTTATTGCTGCTGGGAAAGATTTAGATGAAGATAATGTGGACTGCAATAATAAAAACTACAGCCACTTGAATATAATGAGGAACGTGCCAAGGTGGGGGTGGGGGATGGTGATAGAAGACCCTGGCTCATTCTTGAACTGGACCTTGACTTAGCATATAAATTGTACAAAATGCCCCCAAATTCTGAAGGTGCATTTCAATTCCTTGTCTCCTTCTACTGAAGACTGGGAAGTTACTTACAAAAATGTAGTAATCCCAGAAGGTTATTTATCAATCAGAACCTTGGGACACTTGAAATCTGAAAATTCCTAAAGCCATTAAGCTGAAATGTTTAGCTCCTCTGTTTTTGTGTCTAATCAGGACTTTTCAGAGAGACGGTGAAGAATTTCTCATTCATTTTCTTCTATCATATTTGGAGATAAAATATACTATTTTGCCCACTGAAAAATAAGATCCCCATTTATTATAATAGTGCTGTGACTTTCCTTTTTCTCTTGGTTGGTCTATGGTCCGCTCTTATATAACTGTGTGCTGGTGTATGTGTGTGCATTTCCTCTCTCCTTTGCTGAATTTTAACCATCCTTAAAGAGTACCTCAGCCCCATCCATCCCCATTTTATACATGTCTAGAGTATACCCACAGAGAAGGCAATGGCAACCTACTTCAGTACTCTTGCCTGGAAAATCCCATGGACGGAGGAGCCTGGTAGGCTGTACCCCAAGGGATCGTGAAGAGTCAGACACGACTGAGCGACTTCACTTTCACTTTTCACTTTCATGCATTGGAGAAGGAAATGGCACTCCACTCCAGTGTTCTTGCCTGGAGAAGCCCAGGGACGGGGGAGCCTGGTGGGCTGCCGTCTTTGGGGTCACACAGAGTTGGACACGACTGAAGCAACTTAGCAGCAGCAGCAGAGTATACCCAAAGAACTGTTGATTAGGTGGTTGGAGGCAAGATGGGAGAAAAGATGGGCTAGAAAAACAAGTTGTCAGCATGTGGGTGATATTTGAAATAGTGAGACCAGATAAGATCACTAGACTGAAATAAGCTTTTAATCAAATCATATCATACTTATGATTTCTCTATGTTTCTCTACATTCTAGGTTCTCAATCTTTTTAGACTTGCTACAATTTTGAAGGATACACAATCACACTATATACTAGTTGCTTGGTTTAAATGATGCAAATAATTTGATTTTTCCTCTAATGAAGTTGATCAATATTACGACTGAAGTAGTAGGCAACTGAGTTATATGAACCCATCTGTTGTGATGACAGTGTTGGTCACCACTTCCTTGTTGAAGAGAGTACTTGCTAATCAACAACTTTTATTCCTGATCTCCAATAGGGATTGCTATTTGCAGACACATTCAATCACTCTGTTGAAAGGTGCCTACATGCTGCAACATTTTATCTCAGGCAGTAAGTCAATCATCTGTCATACAGACTCAGTCATATGCTTATCAAGCTGTAATAACACAGGTTTCATTCATGATATTATTTTTTCAAACAATTAAGATTACTTCTTTATACAAAGCATAAAAGAAAACATGTCAAAATTTGGGAGGGAACTTATTTTTAGTAAGAATATACCTTCTAAATAGTGACTATAAGTATAGTTTCTTGTTTTTTCACTGTCTAAGTCATCTTCAGGAACACAAATCATGGCTCTAGGCGGTCCAAGTCTGTATACCTATTCCCTGGTGGTTCCACCTATCCTCTGGTGATGGTCCTGTATTCTGAATTCCATAGAACTTCTATTCCATGCTAGTAGCTCTACCACCTCCCTCTACTGATTGTTGTCACCAGTAACTCTTCACATTTATCAGCATACCTTCTGTGTTTCTAATCTGCTATCTTACTTTATATACAACTGTACAAGTAAGGGCCCGAGGAGGCTACAACTTGTTTCCCTTCTGCAGAATTAAAAGCATGGAAACTGTTTTCCTTCCTGCTAAGAACCTTTGCTTAAAAAAAAAAAAAAAAAAGCCTCCCTTCCCTTATCCTTTTTTCTTTAGGAATGAAAAGAAAGAACTGAAATGGTTTAAAATTACCTGCTGGCAAGTGAGACATTGATTTAACTGACACAAACATAAGCCTTTGTACTTTTCAAAGGACTTTTGTATATGTTATCATGTCATACTGAAACAAACCAGATGCAGAAAAAAATGCATGCTGAAAAAAAGTTTCAATTCATAACAGCATCAATTAAGTAGACTTTCTGAATATTCACATTTTCTTGGAAACTAAACTTTCACCTTTGCATAAGATAATTTCTGACATCTGAAGTTTGAGATAAATTTTCCAGTAATGTTTTTAAGTATTTCAGTGTTTATATGGCATGAATCTATCTCCTTCATCCTAAAGAGTATTTCACCAAAACACACGTATTATTTAACTATTAACTAAGGTAGTAACACCTATAAAATGTGTGCAGTGAGTGAGAGTAACCCTCTGAAGTCACAGAGGTTCAGCCCTAACAGCCAGTTGTGTAACTTAGGGCACCTAATTTCTTTCTCTGAGCCTTAGTTTCCTAGTCTCTCAGAAACATTCATGATATAACATCACAGCATTGAAATAAATGCTCCATGAGCTACTGTTGATGAAACACAAGGTTAGTGCCAGGCCCAGTAAAGTGTGCAGTATTATGAGAACACTTTCATTTTATAATGAAGGGATTTGGATTCCAGATACGTTAAGTGGCCCCTATCTGTTTCTTACTTTTCTTAGAAATGGGTTCTGTACATGGATTATTTCCTTAAATTCCTTTTAATTCTCACATTCTAGAAAGCATAATAATATTCTTATCTTAAGAATAGTAATTAAGGCTCAGAAAGTGTGTGTAATTTATGCCAAAACACAAAGATCGTTAGTTGCAAATTTATTATTCAAAATCAATGCTTTATGCACCATTCAAAGCTGACTATGCTTCACCTATCACCACAAGAGTCTTCCACATCATGCCGCCCAAGCATCTCATTTTCAGAACTATAGAAGGGAGAGATACAGACAGAATTTGCTAGAACTTTGCACAAGTGGCAGAAAAACTTTGCCTCTTTCCCTTTCTGAGGAGACAGGCTTCAAAATGAGTAGGATAGCTTTCAGGTACCAGGAGAAAATATATAGTCCAATATTTACCCATGAGCAAGAGAAATTGGTCATATTTCTTCAACCATTAGACAAAAATGTAGAACTTTCTGCTTCTTACATCAATTGTTCCTTTATATCTACTTCACAGAAAAGGATTAAGAAAGGGCAGAGGTAAAGCAACAAACCTGATTCACAGCAAAATAAGTATCATTTACAAATATACTTTGCATTTAACTGAGAAAATGGGAAATGGAGAAGGCAATGTCAGATCACATTCTGAAAGACACGGGTGATGGGACATTGCAATGTGTTTCAATAAAGACTCCAGGTACTTTGGTTTTGAAAATTGCAGAGCAATATGTGCGACTGAATTGGAAGGGTTTCATCTTCCCTGATGTATTTTCATTGAACCCCAGTCACAGGCATCAGACTTTAATATTCTAGCAGTCGACGGCTGTCACTTTTTGGCGGGTGTAGTTGGCAACCACATTCACAGAGGAGGGAAAATATGTGGACAAAATCACAGGGAAGGTTGTGTATCAGAAACTGAATCATCAGGTCCTGGATCTCATAATCTTCCTGGATGAAGCTAAATGGTGGATCAAAAGAAAAATCAGGAAATAAACAAACCAGAGAACAATATATCCAGCTATTTATATTCTATTTAATTCTTGCTTTTCTTAATTATGAACTTTCTCATCAGTATTTCTGAATAATTGTAATTGTTTCCCCCTAAGCTATCAACATGTAAACTTACAGATGGCACTAACCTCTCCAGCGCCTTTTTCATTGCTCTGAACTTCTGGTGCCTCTGGAGGAGTCTGGCTTATGGCTTTGTTTTGCCACTAATGAGTCTCCTCTCCTTTCTTCTTTGCAGTAAAAGTCATTTCTTCTCTCACCCCTTTATTCCTTCTCTGAGCTATGGTGTGTTAATTTTGAATAGTAGTTACCATATCCTGTGATTCCTATTCCTTAGCCTAGCATGATCATTATTTGTTAAATCCAGATGATTCTTTAGAGATATTCAGGATCACCTGGGGAAAAACACCTCAACATGCACCTTGCACCTTGCCTGTGCCTGCCACTGATTCCCCACCAAGTCCTAATGCTGAAAATGTGGGAGCATTATTTACTCAATTCAGTATTTAGCACCAAGTGCATCTTCTGCTTTGCCTGATACTCTGGAGGATATAAAACTGTTAAGGAAATGGAACTTGTCTTTTACGGAGATAAGATCACACACATAAAGGATAAAACACGCACTTATATATGGGTTGAACTGCAATATGACAAAGATATGAAGAGTAAAGCTAGTTTCTGGTGGCCAAATTAAAGTTAAAGACTATCAATTCGACCGACGGAGAGAGGTTTCACATTTAGCTGAGACAGGAATAATTTAAAGATGAGTTAAATTGGAGGTTGACATTGTTTAAAATCCCTTATACAATTAATGCTTCTGAGGCTTCAACAAGCTGAAGTCAAATCACTTTTTGGTCCTTTGTGATTTTTTTTGCATTTATAATAATTTTCATTGGCTCTCTCACTTTCATTTTCATGAATAGCATTCATTTTTAACTGTATGCTTTAAAAATGCATTTCAAACACAAAGGGTTAGTAAAAACTAAGTGCTGTATCATTTTATAAACCCAAAGTTTCAAAAACAAAAAAAATTACTATATTTTCAATGGTTTACAATATGGCAACCTCTTTCACCCCTTCTAAACACTACAAAGGAGAAATGTGAATCCATGGGATCAGTGAGTGGAGGTCAACTATCTCTAGATGTAAAAGCAATGTCATATGTTGGGGGAGAAACTGGATGAAAATAGCAGCATCTCAATCCTCATGTCAGGAAAATCACTTAAAAGATCACAGTACTCAATAAAGTTTAACTTCCATTTTTCAATTCATTCAAAGCAAGTCTCGTCCGTGGACATACTTTCCCAACTGCATAACAAAGGTGTGCAAAATTAAAGCGAGTGTTATGTATATTTATTCATAATAACCAATTCATCTGTGATGATGGAGTCAATTAACAAAAGTAGAACCTGCTATCATTTTCTTTCTATACAAATCAACTAGCCCTACTTCACCTCAAATGACATCATAAGTTAGTTTCACTTTGGTTTCTTTTGGGAAATTCTGAATTCATAGGTCTGAAGTCTCTTGCACTTTCTTCATTGATGGAACCAATTACATTATAAAACCAGACCCTTTACAGTTTCTGCCAGGACGGTGGTGGCCAGAAACTGAAAAGAAAATCAAATTTTCATCCTCTATGTGCCCAGCAGGCTGTGGGGTTCTAAGGGCCTATTAGTGACTCCATAACTTCCATCCATCATTCTCCACACACTATGGTGTGCACACCAGCCAAGAGAACTTTAAAATAAGAAATAAAACTCAGTGAACTCACATTCAATTAATATTAGTCATATTATTAATCCTTGCTGGTGCAGGGCTTATCGGGAGATAATTGACCTTGTCAGTGTTTCAAGCCTGCTGCATTGCTGTAGGACCTCTCACTCCTCTCACGCTTAATTAGAATGCAATAAAACCAAAAAGATTTTCTTTTTCCTGCTTAACCGTAAAGTGTCCATTTTTCTCCTCCTTTCTTCTATCCAAGAACGGGAAAGAGAAAATGTGGATATCGTAGGTATATAATCTTCTCAATTAATAAAGTGAAAGCACCGTCATTGCTCCCCAGGGCTTGACAAATGCACCTGTCGGCAGATCCAGACGACTGATGTTCCTTACGTGCCCAGACGCTTCCTTCTTTTTTCTGTGTTCAAAGAAAACGTGATTTTAATTGGACTGTGAAAGAGACACAGGTGGAAAGGAGGGGGTTTTGTCGATTTACTTTCATGTAAAGGGTGATGTTTTCTGACACTGATCAACTCGGTATCAGACTCGATATCATTTCTCTTTTTCAAATTTTCTAAAAGTCAATGGTCCTTTATTCTTCCTGGATTCAGGTTCCTCTTTGCTTTTGCTGCTATTTTACATTTAACATGCAAGTCTTGAATTTCTACTTTTTAAATATCCTCATTCCAGAATTTGTTACATGGTCATCTATTCATGGAGTAAATGAATATCGTGTTTCAAGGCCAGGGATTGGAAAAAGTGATCCCTAAGGACATTTTCAAATGAAGAAGTCTGTGATTAATTTTGAGGATGACAAAAGTAAATCTTTTGGAGTAGATGAGCAATAACTCTCCTTGTTGAAAATAAGGATTACAAAGACAAAAAAAAAAGTCTTCAGACAGTAGCCTAGCAATCTGGAGATGCTTCTAGTGCCTGCTCCTATAACCTGCTCTGGGTAAGACTTTGAGGCATTTCAACTTGAAAAACTTTCACTCTGAGAGACATGCCATCTTCAGTGATAAACTAGCACACACTCATGGCATTGGAATATATAAGCAAAACTTTATCTGAGAGAGCGTGAGCATGCTCTTTATGGAGTATGATTTCAGCAACAGAAAACAGCCTCCTTAAGTTTTGTTTGATCATGTATTTTATTTTTCAATTCCCTGGTCCGACAGAGGCTTTCAGTAAAACCAAATAATAGGTATCAGGGGAAGTCAGAATCATCTTAATTTTTCAACATGTACATATCTCATATTTACTATCTACAGCTACATAATTGAAAGCTCACTGAAAATGCATAATCCACTTCTTCTGTGCATTAACTGAAACCAAAGACAGATTATCAAGTAATAATAATTATCTTTATTAAAAGTCTTTTACTTTGTGTCTAATACACTTAGGAATTTCTTTGTTGTTATGACTGTGTCTAAGTAAAGTATGCCATTTTACACAATAGGTATTTAGTGAATATCCCCTTTGTGGCCAATCCCATGACATTTTTTTTTTTTTAGAAGGTCTGGTCATTTGTGATTGTTTTAGAATTAAACAAGCTTAAAGTTGATGTCTTGGATCACAAAGCATGATGAAAAGTGGAATAGGAAAAACACTTCATCTGTCACTATTGAGTGTCAGAAAGTAATCAGGTCAGTGTCAGGGGCTGGGAAAATGAATTAATTTAGCACAGTTCTCTGATAAACACAAGGGGAACTTCTAACCTGTAGGCTGAATATTCACAAATCAGCCCGTTCTACCCAGCCAGCCTGGCCAAAACCGTGGATTTGAATGGCATTTTTGCAAACTGATGAGGTAAACTCTCATTGTGATATATGTTTTCTGGGCAACTCTTTCTAAACATTCTTTTGTTCACTCAAAAATATTTATTGAATGCTCTCTATATTCCAGATACCTTTTCATGTGTAGGGTTACATTATGAATAAAATAAAACTCTGCCCTCCTGCAACTTAAATTGTAGTGAAGAGAGAAAGAAAATAACAGAAGAGACAAATAATGACATATCAAGTCCTTCGGCCATTCTTTCTACCTACTGTTACTTCCTGGGAGTGGACCAGGACATTGCTCATAAGAGCCTTAACTTTCTAACATCTCTTCTTGGTGAGAGAGGTAAAAACACAAATGAACAAATGAACCTATAATTTAGAAAATTCATAAAGAGGATATATAAAGAAAAAATGCATAAGTACCTCCAAGATACAAATTAAGATATTCAAATACCTGAATACACTAATAAGGTAATAACAACAGTAAGAAAGAGGAAAGAAAGAACACTAAATCAGGTTGGTTGGGACAGATGCTTTGAGATAGATATGAATTGCAGTAGAACAAGGCCATACTGAATCTGCTTGTATAACATAAGCAAGTCCATGACATTTTCAGATTTTTTTTTAAAAATCCTGTTATCATAATAGCACAGATACAATTCAGAAATAATTGGGGTCAGGGAAATTTTTCTACTTCTTATAGTACCACTAAGCAGCTCTAATTCTGAGAATTGCAAACAGATACTACAATATACCCACATGGTTGCACACTTGAAATTGGTTTGGTTCCACAGGTTGCTCTGAAAG
Source organism: Bos indicus x Bos taurus (assembly GCF_003369695.1). Taxonomy (NCBI): domain Eukaryota; kingdom Metazoa; phylum Chordata; class Mammalia; order Artiodactyla; family Bovidae; genus Bos; species Bos indicus x Bos taurus. The sequence continues at coordinate 16,397,998 of NC_040099.1, forward strand.
GTTTACCATGCTGAACACTATGGCCTTCCTAGTTTTGCTCACAACTTGCTTTCCCTATCAGCAACTCATAAAGACCTACTGTATCAGTGCAACTGGGTTCAGTTATTTTTCCCCCTCATCATTTGTATTGATTACGGTGACTTAAACTTTACTAAACAATATGTTACATGCTATTAGACACAGAATCAGATGAGCATGGGTTTAACAGTAGTATACATGATTTCATGAATAGAGTCTGAGGCTGTGAATAACTTGCTGCCATTGACATGCTCTCAAGAACTCTGTATGATCATCCCAAATGTATATGATCATTCCAAGGATTTACCCAAGTGATTGCAATGAGGATGTCACAGATTACTAGGGAATCCAAGGAAAGTCAGTATTAGATCTTCATTGATCATCTAAGATGATCAGATGTGGAAAAGAGATAAGAAGAAAATTGTTCATGGAAATTGATCTATGTTGTTAAATACATTTTGTTTCAAAAGACTTTTTCTAGTCATAGAAATGATGTTTGTGGTCAAAATTTGGAAAATAGAAATCATGTGTAACTATGTTACCAAAAACCCCTAATACTTTCATTCATTTACCTTTACAAATATAAACATATATACATGTGACTTGTTTAGTTATTAAGTTGTGTCTGACTTTTAGTGACCCCATGAACTGTAGTCCCCCAGGCCCATCAGTCTGTGGAATTTGCCAGGTAAGAATACCGGAGTGAGCTGCCATTTACTTCTCCAAGGGATCTTTCCGACCCAGGATCAAACCCATGTCTCCTGCATTGGCAGGTGAATTCTTTAACACTGAGCGCTAGGGAAGCCCATGCACATGAGTACAGAAGTCAAGACCAAACAGTCCTATAATCATAATTTTCTCTCAATTTTTATTTGCCTACTATTATATTGTGAGATTTTTGAATATCATTGATAATTCTTTGAAAATATGATATTAAGAAGAGTATGACCTTGTATCAAAATGTAAATAATCATCTATCACTTTCTATTAGATATTGATGCTGTTTCAAAAATTTTTGATAATATATATAAATCTCAGAAAGGCATTCTCATCTATCATAACTTGTCTTTTTTTCTTTACATTATCTTGGATCGAGTTCCTAAAAGTGAAATAATACAAGGTATGCTTCTGCTAAAAGGCAATCTATGTTTTGACCCTCCAGTGAGATATTGCATCATTTATGTATAAATTTTCTTATCATTAATTCTGAAGTTATTTCGAGAACTGATTAAAAAGATTAAAGTTTTAAGCATGAAAATGTTCTAGGAAGCAAAGTTGGTATGAATTGGTAATATGACATGACAATAAAGTATTTGTTTTTATTATTTAGAACATGAAACAGATGTGTCTTTCCATCATTATGTCTGGAAAGTCAGGCTAAAGTACTGGACTCTTCATTTTTAATTACAATTTCATCTTTGAAAAGATTTCCCTGATAGCTCAGATGGTAAAGAATCTGCCTGCAATGCAGGCTCAGTTCAGTTCAACATCTTTGGAAATGGTCTCTCTAGATGACTGTAATTTATTCTCTTCCCTGGCCTTTTAAAGCAGTCTGAAATGGCCCTTCCATAAAAAGAACTTAGAAGAGTCTTTGATGTTATATAACATAGTCAGCTGTTGTTAATATTGATGTTGACCTCCCTCACACCAACTAATGTTCTATTTAAAGTTTGACTTGTTGTTCAGTCCCTAAGTCATGTCCAATTCTTTGCAACCCTATGAACTTTAGTACACCATGCTTCCCTGTCTTTCACTATGTTCCAGAGTTTGCTCAAACTCATGTCCATCCAGTCAGTGATGCCATCCAACCATCTCATCCTCTGTTGCCCCCTTTCCCTCACCCTCAATTTTTCCCAACATCAGAATCTTTCCCAAAGAGTCAGCTCTTCACAGCAGGTGGCCAAAGTATTGGAGCTTCAGCTTAAATCCTTCTAATGAATATTTAGAGTTGATTTCCTTTAGAATTGACTGGTTCAATCTCCCTGCTGTGCAAGAGACCCTTGAGAGCCTTCTCCAGCACCACAGTTCAAAAGTCTCAATTTTTCTGCTTAGTCTTCTTTATGGTCCAGCTCTCACATCCATAGATGACTACTGGAAAAACCATAGCTTTGACTATATGGACCTTTGTTGGCAAAGTGATGTCTCTGCTTTTTAATGCACTGTCTATATTGTCATGGCTTTTCTTCTAAAGAACAAGTGTCTTTTCATTTCATGGCTACAACCACCATCCACAGTAATTTTGGAGCTCAAGCAAATGAAATATGACACTGTTTCCACTTTTTTACCATCTATTTGCCATGTAGTGATGCAGCCAGATGCCATGCTCTTTGTTTTTTGAATGTTGACTTTCAAGCCTGTTTTTTCACTCTCCTCTTTCACCTTCATCAAGAAGCTCCTTAGTTCTTCTTCATTTTCTGCCATTAAAGGGGTATCATCTGCATATCTGATGTTGTTGATATTACTTCAGGCAATCTTGATTCCAGCTTGTGAGTCATCCAGTCCAGCATTCTGTATGATGTACCCTACATATAAGTTAAATAAAAAGGGTGGCAATATACAGCCTTGACATATTTCTTTCTATATTTTAAAGCAGCCTGTTGTTCCATGTCCAATTATAACTCTTGCTTCTTGTCCTGCATACAGATTTCTCAGTAGGCAGGTAAGGTGATCTGGTATTCCCATCTCTTTAAGAATATTCCACAGTTTGAGAAAACCAGAAGGGAAAGAGACACATGTACCCCAATGTTCATCACAGCACTGTTTATAATAGCCAGGACATGGAAGCAACCTAGATGTCCATCAGCAGATGAATGGATAAGAAAGCTGTGGTACATATACACAATGGAGTATTACTCAGCCATTAAAAAGAATACATTTGAATCAGTTCTAATGAGGTGGATGAAACTGGAGCCTATTATACAGAGTGAAGTAAGCCAGAAAGAAAAACACCAATACAGTATACTAACGCATATATATGGAATTTAGAAAGATGGTAACAATAACCCTGTGTACGAGACAGCAAAAGAGACACTGATGTATAGAACAGTCTTATGGACTCTGTGGGAGAGGGAGAGGGTGGGAAGATTTGGGAGAATGGCATTGAAGCGTGTATAATATCATGTATGAAACGAGTAGCCAGTCCAGGTTTGATGCACGATACTGGATGCTTGGGGCTGGTGCACTGGGACGACCCAGAGGGAGGGTATGGGGAGGGAGGAGGGAGGAGGGTTCAGAATGGGGAACACATGTATACCTGTGGCGGATTTATTTCAATATTTGGCAAAACTAACACAATATTGTAAAGTTTAAAAATAAAATAAAATTAAAAAAAAAAAACAAACAATATTCCACAGTTAGAGACACGTGTACCCCAGTGATCATCTCAGCACTGTTTACAATAGCTAGGAAATGGAAGCAACCTAGATGTCCATTGGCAGATGAATGGATAAGAAAGCTGTGGTATATATACACAATGGAATACTACTCAGGTATTAAAAAGAACACATTTGAATCAATTCTAATAAGGTGGATGAAACTGGAGCTTATTATACAGAGTGAATAACTCAGAAAGAAAAATACCAATACGATATATTAGCACATATATTGGAGAAGGCAATGGCACCCTACTCCAGTACTCTTGCCTGGAAAATCCCATGGAAGGAGAAGCATGGTAGGCTGCAGTCCATGGGGTCGCTAAGAGGTGGGCACGACTGAGTGACTTCATTTTCACTTTTCACTTTCATGCTTTGGAGAAGGAAATGGCAACCCATTCCAGCATTCTTGCCTGGAGAATCCCAGGCACAGAGAAGCCTGGTGGGCAGCTGTCTATGGGGTCGCAGAGAGTCAGACACAACTGAAGTGACTTAGCAGCAGTAGCAGCAGCACATATATATGGAATTTAGAAAGATGGTCACTATGACCCTATATGCAAGACAGCAAAAGAGACAAAGATATACAGAACAGACTTTTGGACTCTGCGGGAGAAGGCAAGGGTGGAATGATTTGAGAAAATAGCATTGAAACATGTGTATTATCATATGTGAAATAGATCACCAGTCCAAGTATGATGCTTGAAACTAGGCACTCAAAACCAGTGCACTGGAACAACCCAGAGGGATGGGATGGGGAGGGGAGGGGGAAGGAGGCTCAGGATGGGGAGCACGTGTACACTCACGGCTGATTCATGTCAATATATGGAAAAACCACTACAATACTGTAAAGTAATTAGCCTCCAATTAAAATAAATTAATTCATTAAAGAAAATAATATTCCACAGTCTGTTGTGATCCACAGAGTCAAAGGCTTTTGCTTAATCAACGAAGCAGATATTTTTGGAATTCCTTTGTTTTTCTATGATCCTGAGGATGTTGACAATTTGATTTCTGACTCCTCTGGCTTCTCTAAATCCAATTTCTACATCTGGCAATTCTCAATTCACATACTGTTGAGGTCTAGCTTGAAGGATTTTGAGAATAATCTTGTTAGAAAATGCAATGAGTGCAATTGTACAGTAATTTGTACATTCTTTGGCATTGCCTTTATTTGGGACTGGAATGAAAACTGACCTTTTTCAGTCCTGTGGCCACTGCTGAGTTTTCCAAATTTGCTGGCATATTGAGCATAGCACTTTAACAGCATCATCTTTCAGCATTTGAAGTAGCTCAGCTGGAATTCCATCACTGTTCTCAAGGGATGTATGTGCAAAAGACAAGAGTGACATGTTCAGGGACACCTTTCATGGCCAACAGCCGTCCTTCCTCTATGCTTTCTCACATTTCACTATCCTTGATCTTCAGAGGGTCTCATTCTGTGCATTGGCTACTGCATCAACATTATCATCATCATCACTCTTATGATTCTTTCATTTTGTTTACTTTATTTTCCCAGTATCTCTCAAAAACACATGTTCCCCAAATTGTGGCCATGTTATTTGAAGAAGCTTAGGTATTCTGAACTCTGTCTCATATCTTCCCTCCGAAGTAAATCTAAATTATTAGAACACAAATCCATATGAGTCATGGAGATATTGACTCTCTCTACCCCTCGTTACACACATGCATTTCAAGTTAAGTCACTGGCTCAGCATATGCAGTTACCCAGTATCAAATTTGAAACAGATCTGAAAGGCTTAATGCTCCCAGAATATCATGAGGCTTCCTAGAACCCCTCCTCTGTGCTTCCTTATCTGAATCTTCCTCCCAGCGATGGTTCAGGCCTTCACTGATCTTTAATCTTATAAATGTTCTTGCCCTGGTCCTATCTCCCATTGTCTTATGGTCCTTTCAGTCAGGATTAAATTGATTAACTAATCAGTAAATGGTATTAATGTCTAATAATATATTTGCTTTTTATAGGAGACATTAATATTTTAATTAACAGAGATATCTAATGATAGGCATTATGTAATTTTGGAATACCAGCAGAATGAATTCAAATAGAGAATCATCTGACTACTCTCAAATTATGACCCTACCTGACTAAGCATGTGTTACAGAGTTGTAGGGAAAAAAAAAAGTGCCAGAATCTCTTAGAGACTTCTGACTCTATGCAATATTTGCTTAATAAGGGAGAACTTTTTATTTGGTATATCTTTCAGGCCACAAGTACATACTAGCTAATAAAGTATGGCTTTCTCACCATCTCAAAATACAAAGATTCAGATATTTGGAAATCAAGTTTGAAAAAACTACTAATTTGTGATTCATATTCCTGCAGCCTTGTTGTGGGCAGTCTGAGTTCTTAGAGCATTTTTTTTTTAATTAAAAAATTAAAAAATACCTGTGGCCAACTCATGTTGATGTATCATGATAACCATCATAATATTGTAAAGCGATTATCCTCCAACTAAAATAAATAAATTCATTTTTTAAAAGGAAAAACAAAACATTATACCCATGGCTGATTCATGTCAAAGTATGGCAAAAACCACTACAATATTGTAAAGTAATTAGCTTCCAATTAAAGTAAATAAATTTAAAAAAATAAAAGGGAAAAAGTCCTAAGGACTTTAAGAATGCTTGGAGGAAAAACATTGGGGGGAAATATGAATCAATTTTTTGAAGTTCAGTAAAATAATTTTTTATTCTTTCACTTACCTTTGACTAGGACTGAGATCCAAGTGTTCTTGAATACACACAGTGGTTCCCAACCTTGAAAACCACAAATTACATTTCATTGTGTTGCAATGAAATGGAATTGTCTGGATTCTCTTCATACTCCTTCGGTTTTATTTAGCTTGTTCCATCTTAAGATAAAAATATAATAAGATGGCAATTATCTACTGAATGGTGAATGCTAGATAACCAGATAGAGGAAATGGTCACAATGCAGGTAACAGATCCATATAGTGTGTAATTTCAAACTGAACATGGGAATTGTACTGCTGTGCTCTCAGAATGCATTCAGTTCAAACAGTGTCCTCAGGAGCTATACAACTGTAAATAAAAGCAAATTGGAGTGACTTAATCATTTAAAGCTTATTTTCACTTAATTCTTTTCTTTATGACATATAGACAGCTAAAAGATATATCAAAGCTCACCGTGGAGCTATCTCTCAGCAAAGCAACTCATGTTGATCCCCAACCTCTTTGACACTCTGGGGGATTTCATGCTTGCATCATTAAGAGAAATGAATTATTAAATAATTTCTGTACTTTCACAGGGCCTAGAAGACTTCTGGAAATAGTCACTGTTCTTCACTTACATCTAAGTGCCCTGACACAAACACTTCTTGGGGTTATCAAAAGGTCAAGGAGATTGGGTCACTAAGAAGTTAATGTTTTGACCAAAAATAAATTGAGTGTATATCAGAAACAGAGCTGATTAATCAGTTTATATATCTGCTTTCTCTTTGTTTGTTTGTTTTTTTTTTTTTGTTTCCCAGCACTTGTTAATTAGTTTTGTCCAAGCATTCCAGTACTTCAGGGCTTCTCTCATAGCTCAGTTGGTAAAGAATCTGCCTGCAATGCAGGAGACCCCAGTTTGATTCCTGTGTTGGGAAGATCCACTGGAGAAGGGATAGGCTACCCACTCCAGTATTCTTTGGCTTCCCTTGTGGCTCAGCTGGTAAAGAATTTGCCTGCAATGTGGGAGACCTGGATTTGATCCCTGGATTAGGAAGGCCCCCTGGAGAAAGGAAAGACTGCCCACTCCAGTATGCTGGCCGAAGAATTCCATGGACTGTATAGTCCATGGGGACACAAAAAGTTCAACACTGGTCACAGTACAATTAAAAATTAAGTTTAAGAGCTGTAAAAAAAAAAAAAAATGTTGAACACAACTGAGCGACTTTCACTTTCAAATGCTTTAATTTTTTTTTCTCTCAAAAAATAAGAAAAACTGTCCTAAACAAGGTGAATTGGGGAAGCATATACTTCCCTGGTGGCTTAGACAGTAAAGAATCTGCCAGCAATGCTGGAAACATGGGTTAGATCCCTAGTTTGGAAGTTCCCCCTGGAGGATTGGGAGTATCCCCTGAAGGAGGGCATTGCAACCCACTCCAGTATTCTTGCCTAAGGAATCCCCATGGACAGTGGAGCCTGGCCAGGCTACAGTCCAGGGGGTCTCAACGAGTCAGACACTACTGATCAACTAAGCACGCAGCACACATAGTCCAAGTAATCAGAAATATAGGATCCTGAGATCAGGTGACTAGAGTGATGTATAATAAGTCTCAGTCCCAAATGATGAAATGACACCCTCACTCACGCCATGATGATATAGACCTTCTACTTTTTATTATTTGTAATTTGGGAATATCCTGTTATTATGATTTTGTTAACAGAGAAGAGCCATATATCATTAAGAAATACATTAGTAACCATTCACTCATAATATCATATTTAAATAGAATAAAACTTTGTGGGTAATGGGGCTTTACTGGTGGCTCAGATGGTAAAGAACCTACCTGCAATGCAAGAGACTCAGGTTCAATCCTTTGGTTGGGAAGATCCCCTGGAGAAGGGAATGGCGACTCACTCTAGAATTCTTGCCTCAAGAATCCCATGAACAGAGGATCCTGGTGAGCTACAGTCCATGGGGTCACAAACAGTCAGACACAACTGAACTACCAAAACTTTCACTATCTATGAGTAAAGGGAAAACTACTTTTGGAAGAAATCAAATTGAACAAGAAAACCCTAGTTAAGGAGAAGAACAAAGTTAGGGAGAACAGAGAATATGTAGCTTATCCATTTTGATAATATCATTGTTGAATATTTTGTCTGGTGTACTGCAAGTATTAAGTAAATTCTTATTCAATAAGTAAATAAATTATTGCAGAAATCATGAAATATTAGGTGTCTAGGAGAAGGCAATGGCACCCCACTCCAGTACTCTTGCCTGGAAAATCCCATGGACGGAAGAGCCTGGTAGGCTGCAGTCCATGGGGTCACGAAGAGTTGGACATGACTGAGCAACTTCACTTTCACTTTTCACTTTCATGCATTGGAGAAGGAAATGGCAACCCACTCCAGTGTTCTTGCCTGGAGAATCCCAGGGATGAGGGAGCCTGGTGGGCTGCCGTCTATGGGGTCACACAGGGTCGGACGTGACTGAAGTGACTTAGCAGCAGCAGCAGGAATTGTTACACTCAACAAGGAAAAGAAGGTATTGAAGAAGAAACGGAATAAATTCAATAGCTTCATAATTTTATCTGGAGCAAGAATTTATTTCAAATAATGTTTAAATGCAGGGATTCTTGTATATCTGCAAACTTAATTTATTCAGGTTCACATTTTGTTCTAGTACTAAGAGTTAATAAAAAGTAACTTTATCTGGAGTTTCTAATATCCTTTTTTTAATAGTAAAGAATGTTTCAAAATGCACGTCATTGTATTGTTATGCTAAATAGGCAATTGCATATTTTGTTTTCCAACAGCCATGGCCAATTCATTGTATTCCAGAATACTTAGCACACAAAAAGAAACCATTTGGTTATAACAGCATAAAGATATACTATAACCAAATTTGCTGGTGAATATGTAATTTTTTTTAAATAATAGAATTTTAAGTATGTAACTCAAACTGAAACTTTCCTGTGTTCTTTCCTTTTGATGTGTAAATGTATTTAATGCAATAGAAATCAATATGTGTGTTTTCTTTGTTCCTTTTAAATCAAGCCTAGTTATGATTACAGGACGGGTGCTGATGCCCCTGGGTGTATAAGCTTGTCCTCCTCTGTAGAGTAATTGTGAAGTGCAGAATTGCAGGACACAGCCCTCAAAGCAACCCTGGCCAACAGGGGCCTCCTTTTTCATGGCAATCCTCCCTGCCAAATGTATTAGGAATGACACTACCTGCAGAAACATTTCAGTCTGTGGTCTTTGCACTTTTAAAAATATTTGAAATGTTATAATATTATAATTACTAGGGGAATTGAGTTCTAGATTTCACTAGGTAAAGTCAATATGTCTTCTGGAATTAGTATATTTGGTTAATTTTACTGCAACTTCTCTTATTTGAAAATCTTTTCAACTTAATCCCCATAAAACTTGGGTGTTAACCTGGGTGATATTGCCCTCATCCCCTTCAGGGCACCTGGCAATGTCTAGGGACATTTTTGGATATTACGAGGTAGGGAAGCATGAAACTGGCATCTAGTGGGTAAAGCCCAGGGATAGTTAAATTCCTATATTGCATCATGTACAGGACAGCATCTCCCCACCCCAACAAAGACTAATGCAACCCAAAATGTCAATAGGGCCATGGTTTAGAAGCACTAGGTTATCCTATTTGCTCAAATAATCCAAGTTTCAGGAAGACTTTTGTTTTTTTTTTAATCTCTGTTCTATGTTTCATTCATCTTCACTTTCAATCATAAAGCAAATGTTATTTGAATAAGTCTCAGGAGCCAGGCACTAAACTAGGAGATAAAACATTTAATGTGTGTGTAAGAGAAGAAGAGGTAGGGTGGAATGGCCGTTGACTTCATGGATCTTCTGGGCTAGTGTACTGACCACAATATATGTCATTAGCCTACCAATCTACCATTCTAATACTTCGTTCCAACCTTTCAAGTACTCGCTGTGTTATAGTTCATATGTGTCTACTAATCTTACTACTCTTCCCTATTACCATACAAGCACTGTTCCCAGGGGACTTTGCATTGCCTACCTGTCAGCCCCACCAATCCAAATCTTTCATATACAAACCAGCCTTACCCTTTATTAATGTTTATTTTGAACAATTATGTTTTCCCATATGAATTTCTTACTTTTCTGGTATTCTTTTTTATGCATATAAATTTTATCTCACCAATTAGACTATGGGCTTCCCAGGTAAAGAATCTGCCTGCCAATGCAGGAGACACAGAGACGCAGGTTCAATCCTTGACTTGAAAAGATCCCCTGGAGGAGGAAATGTCAAGCCACTCCAGTGTTCTTTCCCGGAAAATTCCATGGACAGAGGAGCATGGCAGGCTACAGTCCATGGGGTTACAAAGAGTTGGACATGACTGAAGTGACTTAGTACCAATTAAATTGTAAGATTTTGCAAATGGTCACCATGATTAATGACTTTTGTAACCCTTGGACTCTTGAGAGTCCCTTGGACAGCAAGGAGATCAAACTAGTCAATCCTAAAGGAAATAAGCCCTGAATATTCATTGGAAGGACTGAAGCTGAAGCTTCAATACTTCGTCCACCTAATGTGAAGAGCTGACTCATTGGAAAAGACCTTGATGCTGGGAAGGATTGAAGGCAGGAGGAGAAGGGAACAGAGAGTGAAATGGTTGGATGGCATCACCAACTCAGTGGACATGAGTTTGGGCAAACTCCGAGAGATGTTGAAGGACAGGGAAGCCCAGAGTGCTGCAGTCCACGGGGTTGCAAAGAGTCGGACACAACTGAGTGACTGAACAAAAACAAACCCTTAGACTAGCTGGCATTTTGTTTTGAATAAGTCCGAGGGTTTATTAACTTTATAAAAATAATTCAAAGTATAATTTATTGAGAAATTACCTAGTCCAAACTGTGCAGAAGCTTTATATACCCTGTTCTATTTAATAATTATGACAATATTGTGAGATATGACTCATGCATACCCCATTTAACGGATGGGGACATTGAAGCATGAAGATATATAATCTTCAATATGACTTTGATCATACAAGGATGTGAACTTAGTTCTGTCTAATCACAAAGCCAAGTTATAAATGTGTTACTTTTAATAGCAGCAACAGCAAAGACACCTATTATGATAGGTTGATAATTACTTCCAAAGATATCAAAACATAATTTTTGCAACTTGTACATGTTATCTCATTTGGAAAAAAAAAAAATCTTTGCATACGTTATTAAGAAAAAGGTCTTGAGATCAATGAATTGTACTGATTTATTTGGGTGTACCCTAAATGCAACCACAAGAGTCCTCATAAGAGAAAGGCACATAGAGGTTTTACACATAGACAGAAGGGGAGAGGCAATGGAACCACTGTTCCTAGTATCCAGGAACAAGCGTGGAAAGCTAAGGACTGCCACAAGCTGGAAGAGGCAAGGAAAACTTTCTCTCCTAGAAATGCCAGAGGAAGTGTGCTCTGCTAACACCTTGATGTTGTACCAGTGATACAGGCTTCTGGTCTCCACAGTAGTAATAGGGGAAACATTTTTTGCTGTTATAAGCCACCAAGTTTTTGGTTATTTGTTATAGCAGTCACAGGAAATATATATATCATCTATTATGTGCCCTTTTTCTTTTTCAGTCGAACAGGATCATAGGAATATACCAAGTCTAAAACCCAAGATGCAAATTCTCATAAGATCTAGGAAAGTTAATAAAATCCACAAATTTTTGATACTGTACTTATTCTTCCATTCTTTTAACTTCAAAAGTTAGGAAAGCCTCCTAAATACATGGGGTTCCTTTTCATCCAGTAGTATTATTTTTCCCTATCTTTTGAACTAATTCAGTGTCCATAACATAGGATGCTTTATGCCCCTTCTACACTTGTCCCTTAAGCAAGACTTCTTTTTAATGTGCCCTAATTTTTTAAGGTTTTATAATACCCCTTTAATTATATCATGCTTATTTGTCATACAGGCACTATTAATTATAAGTTTCAATAACTTATAAACAATTAACATATTTACTGGCCACAAACCATAAGAAGGGAATGTTCAACCTCCTTTTGTAAGCCAAGCATATATGGGCTTTACCTCTGAGAATCTTATAATTTGCTTGGGGAAACACAAGATAAGCATACAGAAGAAATACTTTAGTTAAAATTTAAGACCACTGTAGAACACACTGTGTGGTTAGTTAACAATTGATTCATACAGGCCAGAAGTGGAGTCGCTTTCCGAGGAAGATCACTGATGCACACTGTAGCTCTTCAGGGCCTTTCCTCAAGTAGAATTCTAAATGATCTGTCTTCAAATGGAAACATCCCTAAATGCTGGATAATTATGACCTTCTGGCCACTTTAATACATGCTCGCAAAGAGTCAGACAAAAGTGAGTGACTGAACTGAACTGTATCCTCCAATTCTGAGAAGCACTTGGTTTCTATGAAGAATTTAACTCTGAAGTCTCATGTTACCTGGCACAAACTCAACCAGAGCTCAGCCCTTTAAATAATTGCCTCTTCAAGTCCAATTCAGGACCCTGGACATATTATATATATATATATATTTCCCCCCCCCCACCATTTCCCTTATAGCCAGTATGTTTAGTCACATACCTTAAAGAAGACTTTCAAAAAAATGAGAATTTAATGTAATTAAATGATGACAACATATCTTGTCAGTAAGAGCACAGAACAATTTGGTGACCCATTTGTTTCCATATAGAATTAAAACTAGCAAATCCTCCTCACAAGAGCTGAGTCTTTGTGATAAAGGAGGATTCATTAAGAATTATTTAACCATGTTCATAATGGAAGCCATGCAGTGGTACAACTTAAGAGGAAAAGGTTTTAACAGACCAGCTAGCGTCTTAAGAAAAAAAAAAAAAAAAAATCTCCTCTGGAGCAAAAAGAATGAAGAAGTAGCTACACTTCAGTGAGATCTTGAGGAAACCAGCTAGAATTTCAATAGCATTTTTCTGAATAGGAACCAGTGGTCTCTCACACTGGTGTTTACCCCATCGTTTAGGCATGAAAGCTACCTTTCTGAGGTAGCCATGTGCAGGAGAAAGAGAGATAGCAGAAACCAGGCAGAGCACAAAGGAGCAACAGGAAACCCTTTAACTGCAGAATAAAACAGTCAATTGACTGGCTAAAAGAAGGAGTGTCAGGTGAGTAGAAAAGGCAAGGGGATACATGGCTATAGGATGAAATAATCAAATGATTTCCATCCACCTCAAATAGGCCTTGCTCCTTTATCTCTCTGGGGTTTTGTAGCTGCCCTAATTGTAATCTATACTGTCACCACTCTTACTGCCCAGATTATAGATGCAGGCAGTTCCTTGCCTATTTGGTCCTATGGTTGTGATAATGAGTTTCTACAGCTCTTACAAAACTTCATACAAATTTATGTATTGTCTTCAGTACCAAACTCCTATTTTTTTTTTTTAAGATAGGGTGTCATTCAGTCATTTAAAATTGCATCTCAAAAGGTTATCTTGTCAAAATTGTACTAAAATTAAATACTAAAATTAAAATTGTACTAAAATTAAGTTCATAGAGCACTGAGAGATTTTACAATCTCTTAGAGGAGAGGGGAACAAAGACTGATGTTTTTAACATAATAGTCAGGTACATTTGATAAAATTTTTATGGTTTAATTATATCAGACTTTATGTATTAGTACTTAATTTAAATATCTTAACTTGTTATTTTATGAGATGCAAGTCTTTTTATATCAATAGAAGGGTTGAAAAGCTGAAATATAAGATAGAGTGGACTTTGTGGTAAAAATGGAAGCAAGTAAAAGAAGGAAGAATTATTTATTTGTGTATAAGTGAGATATAATCAATACACCATGAGCTGTACATATTAAAAGAGCATAATTTATTTAGGTTTGAGATATGTACACACTAGTGAAACAACCACGATTAATATTGTGAACACACCCATAATCTCCCAAAGATTAACTTTCCCCCTTTGGTACTGCCTCCTAATTGTATCCAGGAAATCATGGATCTGCTTTCTGTCACTATAGATTGGATTGGATTTACTAGATCTTTATTTTTGAGTGGAATTATATAGTATATATTCAAATATCTATTATTATATTTACCAACATGTTATAAATCAATAGTACCTGATATTTTACTGCTGAATACTTTACATTATATCTATATAATTTGTTTATCCATTTACTTATTTGGATTATTCCCAGATTTTTTCTATTATAAATAGAGCCACAGTGAACATACCTATACAAGTCTTAATATGAACTATCCCAGTCTGGAGGTATAAATGTTTAGTAATGAGTAGAATATTTGTTAATATGGTAGGTATGAGTTTAGCTTTTCAAAAATTTTTTTAAAAGTCTGTTTCCAAAGCAGTCATTCCAATTCTTCTATATCATTACCAATATTTGGCATTATTGGTATTTTTAGTTTTTTGACATTTTAATAATGTGCAGTGGTATCTGGTTGTAATTATAATTTAGATTTTCCTCGTGATTAACTATATTTAACATATTTTCACATACTTATTTGCCTTTCAAATCTCTATTCAAATACTTTGCGTGTTAAAAATTCTCCTTTATGAGCTTTGAGTATTCTTTCTATACTTAGGACACAAATTTGTTATTAGATATTTGTTTTACAAATTTATTTTTCTCTAGTGATGGCTTTTCCTTTCATTCTGTCAGTGTCTTTTGATGAAAATAATTTTTAATATTGATGCAGTACAGTTTTTCATTTTTAATCAATCATGTTTTTAACTAAGAACACTTTGCCCAATTCAGGGTTACAAAGATTCCTCTTATTTTCTTCATCAAGTTTCTTGATGATAAATTTGTAATCCATTTTGAATTACTTTTAATGTATGGATCAAAATTTTTGTTTTGTTTGTTTCTTAGCTTTCTTTTTGTGAGTGCGTGTCTATGTGTATGCATGAATATAAAGCTGTTCCAGTGTCATTTGCTAAGAAAACAACACTTCCTCCATTAAATTAACTTAGTAACTTTAGCAAAAATAAATTTAGAGTAAGGGGAAAGATTATTTAAACTTCAGAAGGAAAAACTAGGCCAATTGTTTATGAATTTCTTGCATTCATAAAGATTAGAAGATATAAGATGAGAGTGTTCTGATGCAATTACTATTATTTATGTCATGACCTACTGCTAACCACATAAGATCTAAACTTCATCTCACATGAATCTCATTTTATACCCTGATATTACATTGAAGAGTTAGAACATGGATAGTAAAGCTGCAGTGATACAGGTAAATTAATAGTATACATCTTCTATCAAGTTGGCCCACAAATCCAAACATTGTTGAATTGGCAATTAATATATAGTTACTTCATACAGTACTTAGGGTTGTTTATTTTGAATTTGAAGTACTTTACTGGACATCCTCTATTTTCCCTCCTGGACTTATTATCTGTTCTTCTCACTCTGCAGTGTTTAGGGAAGATAACTTGTACTGAATTGGTCAACTGCTCTCTCTTATCCTCTAGTTTCTGGTTGTTTTGTACAATTGGAGGAATTAACAGAAGACTAGAATGATTGAGCAGAGATGAGTAGGGGGATATATTTTCCAGCTTGATTTCTGAAGGGCCACAGGCATATAGTAGCTGCATTTCTTGTCCAAAAGTGACCAGTTCCTGTGTGAAGTACCACTGCATCAGTATAGCTCTCTTGGGTCTCATAACTTCTTCCTCACTTACACCTTAAGCTTAGAGTTATTAATGGCTACCATTGCTACCTACAGGAAGCTGCCCTATCTCATGCCATTTTTCTCCTAATCCTTATCACAACTTTAAAAATTATCTTTAAAAATCTTTTCAATAACCATTTTGTGTGTTGAAGGCACCCTAACTAAAGCAAACAAACAAAGCTAGTTGAAGTGACAGAATTTCAGCTGAGATATTGACAAAAATCTTAAGATGATGCTAATAAGTGCTGCACTCAATATGTCAGCAAATTTAGAAAACTCAGCAGTGACCACAGAACTAGAAAAGATCAGTTTTCATTCCAACTTCAAAGAAGGGCAATGTCCCCAAATATTCAAACTACCATACAATTGCACTCATTTCACATGCTAGTAGAGCTTTCCGGGTGGCACTACTGGTAAAGAACCCACCTGCCAATGCAGGAGACATAGGTTCCAGCCCTGAGTCAGGAAGATCCCCTGGAGGAGGACATGGTAAAACTATTCTTGCTTGAATAATCCCACGGACAGAGGAGCCTGACTGGCTGCAGTCCATAAGATCACAAAGAGCCAACATGACTGAAGGGACTTAGTATGCATGCACATACGTGATAGTAAGGTTATGCTCATAAACCTTAAAGCTAGGCTTCAGCAGTACATGAACTGAGAACTTCCAGATGTACAAGCTGGGTTTAGAAAAAGCAGAGGAACAAGAGATTAAATTGACAACATTTTTGGATCAAAGCAAGGAGAAAGCAAGGGAGTTCCAGAATAAACATCCACTTCTGCTTCACTGACTAAGAAAAAGCCTTTGACTTGTGGATCACAACAAACTGTGGAAAATTCTGAAAGACATGGGAGTAACAGACCACCTTACCTGTCTACTGAGAAACCTGTATTTGAGTCAAGAAATAACAGAACCAGACATGGAACTACTGACTGGTTCCAAGTTGAGAAAGGAGTATGACAAAGCTGTATATTGTTATCCTGCTTATTTAACTTATATGCAGAGTACATTATGCAAAATGCTGGACTGGAAAAATCACAAGCTGGAATCAAGATTGCCTGGAGAAATATCAACAACCTCATATATGTAGATTATACCATTTTAGTGGCAGAAAGTGAAGAAAAACTAAAAAGCCTCTTGATGAAGGTGAAAGAGGAGAGTGAAACAGTTGGATTGAAATTCAACAATCAGAAAACTAAGATAATAGCATCCAGTTCCATCACTTCAAAGAAAATTGAAGGGGGAAAAGTGGAAACAGTGACAAATTTTATTTTCTTGGACTCCAAAACAACTGCAGATGGTGACCAAAGCCATGAAATTAAAATACATTTGCTTCTTGGAAGGAAAGCTATGACAAACCTAGACAGCATATTAAAAAGCAGAGACGTTACTTTGCTGACAAAGGTCCATCTAGTAAAGCTATGATTTTTCGAGTAGTCATATGGATGTGAGAGTTGGACCATAAGGAAGTCTGAGTGCTAAAGAACTGCTACTTTTGAATTATGGTTCTAGAGAAGACTTCTGAGAGTCCCTTGGACTGCAAAGAGATCAAACCAGTCAATCCTAAAGGAAATCAACCCTCATTATTCATTGGAAATACTGATACTGATGTTGAAGCTGAAGCTCCCATATTTTGACTCCCTGATGCAAAAGGCTGACTCCTTGGAAAAGACCTTGATGCTGGGAAAGATTAAGGCAAAAGAAGAAAGAGAAGGCAAAAGACGAGATGGTGAGATAGCATCACCAACTCACTGGACCTGAATTTGAGCAAAGTCTTAGAGATAGTGAAGGACGGAGGAGCCTGGTGTGCTGCAGTCCATGTGGTTAAAAAGAGTTGGACATGGAATTAGTGACTGAACAATTACCACCAGAACAGGTATTAAATGAATTTTCTTGTTTTTGCTAGTTCTTGGGTCAATCAGTAAGACATATTTCATAATGGATAATTAAATAATGGAATTATAGTTTAAATAATAGTATTTTACCAGTGTAAAATCCTGGTTCTAATACTATACTTACATAAGATGTTATCACTGGAGAAAGTGAGGGGAAGTTAATTACTTAAGAGTTGTACTTTTTTTTTTTTTTTTTAGTGTCTTGTGAGTATTGACTATCTCAAAACCAAAATTATTAATGTAAAAAAGTAATAACTATATAGTTATCTTCTCACATGTGATTGCATTAAAACTTCACGTGTTTAAAGTGGATCTGTACTAGTTCTTGATACTTACAGGTATAAATCTACCTTACTTCAGGCTACTTTGATAACTCCAGAAGAAGATTTTAAAAGTAAATTAAAATCCTTTTTTTATCACTAAGCTGTTTAAATCCTATTCATTTATAAATATGACTATATACATTTTCTCCTGTCTTTATTACATTTATATATACTATTCATATCTATAGGGTTGCAAAGTGTTGGACACGACTTGGTGACTGAACAACAACAATATTCATTCCCATTTTTTAAAATTCCATAGCTTGCACACTTTCGTTCACATATTATAGTAAAGAAAGATCCACATATCTACCCATACATCTCTTTGCCATCCTTCAGGGATCAACTTAAAGGCCACTTTTAACAACTTTTCCAGAGTACACATTTACTATTTCAGTGTATTCAGTTCAGGTTAGAATCAAATGTAGTTAAAAAGAATCATCTGCTTTATTCCCGTGTATTTTGCAGACAGAGTAAGGCTATTGAGGAAAAATATTGTGCGTTTTACTTCTTTTGTAGAACAGCTTTGGGCTCCTTTTAAAGGGAAGTCAATTCGATTTTTGAATGGAGTGTATACCTGTGCAGAGCTATAAACCCAGAGTCTCATTTCTATTCTTGTCCTAAATAACTGTGTGATCTTGGGTAACTCATTTTCAGGCCGTTTTGCAAAATGAGCTCATTAAATCAGATTACTCCAAGGTCTCTTTTAGCTCTGCTATGGTAGTTTTCACTATAAATATTAGGTAGTAACAGAGAAGTAGAATCATACGGCATCTTCTAAATATTGAACTCCTCTCTTTCCCTGAAACCATCAAAGAATATTCATCAGTATACTCTAAGCTGAAAACCCATGGTTTTGATCTTGCATATTTAGAAGTTTCTTATGGATAAATAGCCCCAAACTAGTAAGCTTTTTGAAACACTGGAAAACACTAGTAGCTAAACCTCTTGGGTTTGTAAAATTGGGCAGTAAATTGTATGACAAGGAGTTTTCTCCTGAGATTTCCTGTGTTTGCTGCTTCTGGCATGTTGGAATTAGAGTGAGAAAAGCCAGTTTTGTGATAGCTTGTTACTGCTGCTCCCAAGTGGAGTTCAGAAGTGTAGACACAATGACAAAGGTGATGAAAACATAATAACAGCAAAAGAAGAATTTAATCAAATTTTATTGGTTCTCTAAAAGCTCTTAGGTTTAGCTCCACTGGTGCCTTTATTTATTTGTATATTTGCAAAATGGATTGTCTCTCCTTGGGGAAGAGGAAGAAGTTTTGTAATTACCAGTTGAAAATGACTAGGACTATGAGTCATTGGAAAAGATTCTGATGCTGGAAAGGACTGGGAGCAGGAGGAGAAGGAGACGACAGAGGATGAAATGGCTGGATGGCATCACCAACTCGATGGACATGGGTTTGCATGAACTCTGGGAGTTGGTAATGGACAGGGAGGCCTGGCGTGCTGCAATTCATGGGGTCTCAAAGAGTCGGACACAACTGAGAGACTGAACTGACTGACTGATACTAGTAAAGCAGAATATGATCTTGTATTTTAAGTGGAGATAAAGATATACACTAAAAAGTGATACCATCAACTTATTTTTGCCAATATCCTAAGTATTAGACATCATAACTAACTCTAAACTTTTTATTCCTCAACCATGCTCATTAATGTCAATTTTGACTAGATTCTTTCAATTCAGACTTTTCTAGCTTCCCTCATTACAATTCAGTTCAGTTGCTCAGTCATGTCCGACTCTTTGTGACGTCATGAACTGCAGCACGCCAGGCCTCCCTGTCCATCACCAACTCCTGGAGCTTACTCAAACTCATGTCCATTGAATCGGTGATGCCATCCAGCCATCTTATCCTCTGTCATCCCCTTGTCCTCCTCCTGTGTTCAGTCTTTCCCAGCATCAGGGTCTTTTCAAATGAGTCAGTTCTTTGCATCAAGCGGCCTAAGTATTGCAGTTTCATCTTCAGCATCAGTCCCTCCAATGAATATTCAGGATTGATTTGCTCTAGGATGGACTGGTTGGTTTCCTTGCAGTCCAAGGGACTCTCAAGAGTCTTCTCCAACACTCTAGTTCAAAACTATCAGTTCTACAGTGCTCATCTTTCTTTATAGTCCAGCTGTCACATCCATACATGACTCCTGGAAAAACCATAGCTTTGACTAGATGGACCTTTGTTGGCAAAGTAATGTCTCTGCTTTTTAATATACTGTCTAGGTTAGTCATAACTTTTCCTCCAAGGAGCAAGCATCTTTTAATTTCATGGCTGCAGTCACAATCTACAGTGATTTGGGAGAAAAAAATGAAGTCTGTCACTGTTTTCAGTTTCCCCATGTATTTGCCATGAAGTGATTAGAGATCTCTTCAAGAAAATTAGAGATATCAAAGGAACATTTCATGCAAAGATGGATACAAAAAGGACAGAAATCATATGGACCTAACAGAAGCAGAAGATATTAAGAAGAGGTGGCAATAATACACAGAAGAACTATACAAAAAAGATCTTCATGTCAGATAATCATGACAGTATGATCATGCCCATAGAGCCAGACATCCTGGAATGTGAAGTCAAGTGGGCCTTAGGAAGTATCACTATGAACAAAGTGAGTGGAGGTGATGGAATTCCAGTTGAGCTATTTAAAATACTAAAAGATGATACTATGAAAGTGCTGCACTCAATATGCCAGCAAATTTGGAAAACTCAGCAGTGGCCACAGGACTGGGAAAGGTCAGTTTTCATTCCATTCCCAAAGAAAAGCAATGCCAAAGAATGCTCAAACTACCACATGTTTGTACTCATCTCACACACTAGTAAAATAATGCTCAAAATTCTCCAAGCCAAGCTTCATCAGTATGTGAACCATGAACTACCAGATGTTCAAGCTGGCTTTAGAAAAGGCAGAGGAACCAGAGATCAAATTGCCAACATCTGCTGGATCATGGAAAAAGCAAGAGAGTTCCAGAAAAACATCTATTTCTGCTTTATGGACTATGCCAAAGCCTTTGACTGTGTGGATCACAATAAACTGTGGAAAAATCTGAAAGACATGGGAATACCAGACCTGCCTCTTGAGAAACCTGTGTAAAGGTCAGGAAGCAACAGTTAGAACTGGACATGGAACAACAGACTGGTTCCAAATAGGAAAAGGAGTACGTCAAGGCTGTATATTGTCACCCTGCTTATTTAACTTCTATGCAGAGTACATCGTGAGAAACGCTAGGCTGGATGAAGCACAAGCTGGAATCAGATTGCCAGGAGAAATATCAATAATCTCAGATATGTAGATGACACCACCCTTATGGCAGAAAGTGAAGAAGAACTAAAGAGCCTCTTGATGAAAGTGAAAGAGGAGAGTGAAAAAGTTGGTTTAAAACTCAACATTCAGAAAACTAAGATGATGGCATCTTCTCTCATCACTTCATGGCAAATAGATGGGGAAACAGCTTCCCTCAGCTAAGCTCAACTGTAGCTCCATTCAAGGTTCATCCTCATTCAATGTCCAAGTAAAATAAAATTAGCTGCCTTCCCAGAGCTGCAGTCTCATAGCCCAGTAATGCTATACCTATATTTTCAGCTTTGGACACGACTGAGCGACTTCCCTTTCACGTTTCACTTTCATGCATTGGAGAAGGAAATGGCAACCCACTCCAGTGTTTTTGCCTGGAGAATCCCAGGGACGGGGGAGCCTGGTGGGCTTCCGTCTATGGGGTCGCACAGAGTCAGACATGACTGAAGTGACTTAGCAGCAGCAGCAGCAAAGTCAAAGATGAAATTTTTGTATGCACCTATTTGGTTTTTCCCTGCAGAACTGATATTTATCTCATTCCTATTCTCACTCATTTTTTCCTGGAAAGCGTTTCCCAATATAACCTGTCTTCAGTTTGCTGTTTTAAATGTCACTGGCACTAGCTCCCTGCCTCTGTGCTGTAGTCACCTGAGAAAACTTCCCTGCCGCTTATATTTGTGTGCCACCTAAAGAATGGCATGACTGCCATAATCAGGAGAAGGCAATGGCACCCCACTCCAGTACTCTTGCCTGGAAAATCCCATGGACAGAGGAGCCTGGTAGGCTGCAGTCCATGGGGTAGCTAAGAGTCAGACATGACTGAGCAACTTCACTTTCACTTTTCACTTTCATGCATTGGAGAAGGAAATGGCAATCCACTCCAATGTTCTTGCCTGGAGAATCCCAGGGACGAGGGAGCCTGGTGGGCAGCCGTCTATGGGGTCGAACAGAGTCGGACACGACTGAAGCGACTTAGCAGCAGCAGCAGCAGCCATACTCAACCTCCATTACTTTCCTCTCCTGTGTGACAGGGATTTCTCCCCTTCCCCCACCCGCCAGGACCTGATTAACACTTATTTCCCTCAATGTCTTTCTCATGCTGATTTTTGTGTCCCATTGTCCTTTGGGCTCAAAAAAGAAATTATTTTTTAATATCTCAATCAACCATGCCCCTATTATAGTTCATCTCTGCTGTGAAGCCATTTCCCAGGGTTATAGTCAATCACTGCATTTGCGCAAGCCTCAGTATGTAATGTAACATGTTTTACAACATAATTTGTCCTTTGGTTCACGTATGTATTTCTTCCAAAGAAAATCTCAAACCCTTGAAGGCCAAGGCTATGCTTTTCACTTTTTTAATCATTTGCTATCTAGCATGCCATTAGTACTTGGTAAAAAGTCCCTGTGTAGCTTTTAGATATGAAATATTTAAATTATTTAATGCAAGTTGTAGATTACATTTAGAATACATAATTCTGTATATTTGTCCTTAGCTCATTCAACAAATATTTATTGAACAACTGACACAGTGTCTTTATGTAGTAAATCTTAAATACATATTTAGGCATAGAGTAATATCCCTAATATTAGTGACTTGTCTGCAAAGTGAATGGAGCCTTTGTAGAAGAAGAGGAAATAAATAATTGATTTTTATGAGAACTCTTAGTATTTATTCTTCCAACAACCTTCATATATAATAAGCTGTGTTCTTAATAGTATTAATCATGTTGTACGTTACATTCCTAGTACTTATATATCTTACACCAAGAAGTGTGGCTTTTGACTACCTTCACTTAATTCCCTCTACTCTCCGTCTCTGGTAAACAACAGGTCTGATCTCTTTTTCTATGAATTTGGGTTACTTTAAATAAGTAAGGAAGTGTTAATTGTCCAGTCATGTCTGACTCTTTGGAATCCCATGGAGCAACCCCAAGGAGCCTGCTAGACTCCTCCATCCATGGGATTTTCCAGAGGAGAATACTGGAGTGGGTTGCCATTTCCTTCTCCACGGAATCTTCCTGGCTCAGGGATCAAATCTGGGTCTCCCACATTGTAGGAAGACCCTTTACCACCTGAGATACCAGGGAAGCCCTATTTTAAATAAAATTAACCTAAAATTCTATTTTAGTTCCAGGTGCAGAACACAGTGATTCAATGTTTTGATACATTGTAAAATTAGATCACCTTGATTAGTCTAGTTCCTATCCATCACCATGCAAAGATATCACAGTATTATTTACTACATTCCACATGCTGTGCATTTCATCCCCTTGACTCATTTATTTTCTACCTAGAAGTTTACTCCTCTTACTCTCCCTCACCTATGTATCCCCACCCCCCGCCCCCACTACCTTCTCCTCTGGCAATCACCTGCTATCTATATCTATGCTATCTATATCTCTGTCTGACTTATTTTACTTAGCAAGATACTGTTCAATTCCATTGTATATATATTTACCACACCTTCTTTATCCATTCATCAATGATGGACACTTTGGTTGCTTTCATATCTTTATTTTTATGAAAAAGAAATGCTGCAATGAACATAGACGTTCATATATCTCTTGGATTTAGTTTTATTTTCCTCAGAAAGTGGAATTTCTGGATTATATGGTACTTTTTTTTTTTAGTTTTTTGAGGAACCTCCATAGTTTTTTTTTTTTTTTTTCCCCCATAAAAACTGCACCAACTTACACTCCTACCAACACTGTACTAAGGTCCTTTTTTTCCCCACATCCTATCCAAAGCTTGTTATTTATTGATTGTCTTTTTTTTTCTTTTATAATAGTTATTCTTACACGTTTGAGGTGATGTCTCATTGTCATTTTGATGTGCATTTCCATGATGATTAGCATTGTTGAGCATCTTTTCATTGCCTGCTGACCATCTCTATGTCTTTTTTGAAAAAAGAATGTCTATTCATGTTCTCTGATCACTTTTCAGTTGGGTTGCTTTTGGTTTGTTTGTTTTTGATGTTGAGTTGTATGAATTATTTATATATTTAGAATATTAATTTCTTATTGGGTATGCCATTTCCAAATATCTTCACCCTTTCAATAGGCAGTCTTTTCATTTGATTGATAGTTTCCTTTGCTGTGGAAAAGCTTTTTAGTTTGATGTAGTACCATTGTTTATTTTTTGCTTTTGTTTCTCCTGCCTGAGAAGACATGGTGAAAAAATTATTGATTAGAATACTGCCTTTGTTTCCTTCTAGGAGTTTTAGGTTTTCAGGTCATACATTTAAGTCTTTAACCCATTTTGACTTTATTTTTGTATATAGTGTGAGAAATTCATCCAGTTTTACTATTTTGCCATATAGCTATACATTTTTCCCAACAACATTTATTGAAGAGACTGTTTTTCCAATTGTATATTTTTGCCTACTTTGTCATGGATTAGCTGACCATTTAAATGTGGTTACATTTCAGGGTTTTCTATTCCATTTCATTGATCTGTTTGCCTGTTTTAGTGAATATACCATACCATTTGTTGACTGTAGCTTTGAGGTATAGTTTGAAATCAGGGAGCTTGGTATCTCCATTTTTGTTCTTCTTTCTCAAGAATAGTTTGGCTATTCAGGGTCCTTTGTGTTTCCATACAAATTTTAGAAATATTTGTTGTAGTATGCAAAATACCATTCTATTTTGACAGAAATTTATTTGATTCTGCAGATTGCTTTTGCAGGATAGTATGATCATTTTAATAACATTAATCCTTTAAATTCATGAACATGGTATATCTTTCCTTTGTGTGTGTTTGTTTGTCCTCTTTGATTTCCTTAATAATGTCTTATAGTTTTATGAATACAAGTCTTTTATGTCTTTGGTTAGGTTTATTCCTAAGTATTTTACTATTTTTTTGTGTGTGTGATAGTAAATGACATTTTTTTCTTAAACTGTTTCTGATAGCTTATTGTTAGTATATGGAAATGAAAGAGATTTATGCATATAATTTTATATTCTGTAACTTTAATGAATTCATTTATTAGTCCTAATTTCTTTTAGCATATTTATGATTTTCTATATATGTCATCTGTAAACAGTAAGAGTTTTATTGTTCCTTTCCAATTTGGGTTCCTTTTATTTCTTTTTCTTGTCTGATTGTTGTGGCTAGGATTCCTACTACTATGTTGAATAAATGTGGTGATAGTGAGTATCCTTGTTTAGTTCCTGATTTTAGAGGAAATGATTTCAGCTTCTTACCATTGAACATGATGTTAATTGTACATTTGTCATGATCTTTATTACATTGAGGCATGTTGCTTCTATACTCATCTTGTTGAGTTTTTATAATAAATGAATGCTGAATTTTATCAAAAGATTTTTTTAATCTATTGAAGATGATCATAAGATTTTTATGTTTCAACCTGGTAATACTGTGTAACACATTAATTGATTTACAGTCTGCTGTTGTTGTCCAGTTGCTCAGTCGTGTTTGACTTTTTGCATCCTCATGAATGGCAGCACACCAGACTCCTCTGCCTTTCACTATCTCCTGGAATTTGCTCAAACTCATGTCCATTGAGTTGGTGATGCCATTCACCCATCTTATCCTCTGTTGGTCCCTTCTCCTTCCTTCAATCTTTCCTAGCATCAGGGTATTTAACAGTGAGTCTTCTCTTAACATCAGGTGGCCAAAGTAGTGGAGTTTCAGCTTTAGCATCAGTCCTTACAATAAATATTCAGGACTGATTTCCTTTAAGATTGACTGGTTTGGTCTCCTTTCTGTCGAAGGGACTCTCAAGCATCTTTGAATTTCATGGCTGCAATCACCATCCACAATGATTTCGGAGCCCAAGAAAATTAAGTCTGTCACTGTTTCCATTGTTTCCCCATCTATTTGCCATGAAGTTACAGGACCAGATGCTATGATCTTTGTTTTTGAATGTTGAGCTTTAAGCCAGCTTTTCACTTTCTTCTTTCATGTTCATCTAGAGGGTCTTAAGTTCCTCTTCATTTTCTGCCACTAGAGTGGCATCATCTGCTTATCTGAGGTTACTGACATTTCTCCCAGCAATCTTGATTCCAGCTTATGCTTCATCCACCCATTGTTGCATCCTTGGAACTAATCACATTTGATCAACATGTGATCCTTTTGATATATTGTTTAATTAGATTGGCTAAGGATTTTTTTTAATTTGTTTTGTTAAGGATTTTTTGCTTTGTTAAGGATTTTTGTTTTGTTAAGGATATTTCATATGGTAACACATTCATCAAATATATCAGTCTATAATTTTGTTTTTTTCTTTTGGAAATGTCTTTATCTAATTTTGGTATCAAGATAATGTTGGTCTCTTAGAGTGAATTCAGAAGCATTTTTTTCCTTTTTTCCATTTTTTGAATAGTTTAAGAAAAATAGTAGTTAACTCTTCTTCAAATGGTTGATAGAATTATCTAGTGAAAACATCTGGTCTGGAACTTTTATTTTTTGTTTTTGCTGTTGCTTTTTTTGGCTTGTTTGTTTTATTTTTATTACTAATTCAATTTCAATACAGGTAATGAAATTCTTCTCATTTTGTGTTTTGTCCTGATCATCCTTGGTACTCTAGGAATTTATCCGTTTCTTCTGTTATCCATTTTTCTGTCATGCAACTGCTCATAGTAATCTCTTGTGATCCTTGTATTTCTGTGATGTCCATTGTAATTGTTCTTAGCCATATATGGAGAAGCTCTATAAAGTCAGCAAAAACAAACCAGGAGCAGACTGTGGCTCAGATCATGAACTCCTTATTACTAAATTCAGACTTAAATTGAAGAAAGTAGGGAAAACCAGTAGACCATTCAGGTATGACCTAAATCAAATCCCTTATGATTATACAGTGGAAGTGAGAAATAGATTTAAGGGACTAGATCTGATAAATAGAGTGCCTGATGAACTATGGAATGAGGTTTGTGACCTTGTACAGGACACAGGGATCAAGACCATCCCCATGGAAAAGAAATGCAGAAAAGCAAAATGGCCATCTGTGGAGGCCTTACAAATAGCTGTGAAAAGAAGAGAAGCAAAAAGCAAAGGAGAAAAGGAAAGATATAAGCATCTGATTGCAGAGTTCCAAAGAATAGCAAGAACAGATAAGAAAGCCTTCCTCAGTGATCAATGCAAAGAAATAGAGGAAAACAACAGAATGGGAAAGACTGGAGATCTCTTCAAGAAAATGAGAGATAACAAGGGAATATTTCATGCAAAGATGGGCTATAAAAAGGACAGAAATGGTATGGACCTAACAAAAGCAGAAGATATTAAGAAGAGGGGGCAAAGAAGAACTGTACAAAAAAGATCTTCACAACCCAGATAAACACGATGGTGTGATCACTGATCTAGAGCCAGACATCCTGGAATGTGAAGTCAAGTGAGCCTTAGAAAGCATCAGTACGAACAAAGCTAGTGGAGGTGATGGAATTCCAGTTGAGCTATTTCAAATCCTGAAAGATGATACTATGGAAGTGCTGCACTCAATATGCCAGCAAGTTTGGAAAACTCAGCAGTGGCCACAGGACTGGGAAAGGTCAGTTTTCATTCCAATGCCAAAGAAAGGCAATGCCAAAGAATGCTCAAACTACCGCACAATTGCACTCATCTCACACACTAGTAAAGTAATGCTCAAAATTCTCCAAGCCAGGCTTCAGCAATACATGAACCATGAACTTCCTGATGTTCAAGCTGGTTTTAGAAAAGGCCAGGAACCAGAGATCATATTGCCAACATCCTCTGGATCATGGAAAAAGCAAGAAAGTTCCAGAAAAAACATCT
Source organism: Bos indicus x Bos taurus (assembly GCF_003369695.1). Lineage (NCBI taxonomy): Eukaryota > Metazoa > Chordata > Mammalia > Artiodactyla > Bovidae > Bos > Bos indicus x Bos taurus. The sequence continues at coordinate 16,426,046 of NC_040099.1, forward strand.
ATTTCTGCTTTCTTGACTATGACAAAGTCTTTGACTGTGTGGATCACAAGAAACTGTGGAAAATTCTGAAAGAGATGGGAATACCAGACCACCTGACCTGCCTCTTGAGAAATCTGTATGCAGGTCAGGAAGCAACAGTTAGAACTGGACATGGAACAACAGACTGGTTCCAAATAGGAAAAGGAGTATATCAAGGCTGTATATTGTCACCCTGTTTATTTAACTTCTATGCAGACTACATCATGAGAAACGCTGGACTGGAAGAAGCACAAGCTGGAATCAAGATTGCCAGGAGAAATATCAATAACGTCAGATATGCAGATGATACCACCCTTATGGCAGAAAGTGAAGAGGAACTAAAAAGCCTCCTGATGAAGGTGAAAGTGGAGAGTAAAAAAGTTGGCTTAAAGCTCAACATTCAGAAAACGAAGATCATGGCATCCGGTCCCATCACTTCATGGGAAATAGATGGGGAAACAGCAGAAACAGTGTCAGACTTTATTTTTCTGGGCTCCAAAATCACTGCAGATGGTGACTGCAGCCATGAAATTAAAAGACGCTTACTCCTTGGAAGGAAAGTTATGACCAGCCTAGATAGCATATTCAAAAGCAGAGACATTACTTTGCCAACAAAGGTTCGTCTAGTCAAGGCTATGGTTTTTCCTGTGGTCATGTATGGATGTGAGAGTTGGACTGTGAAGAAGGCTGAGCACCAAAGAATTGATGCTTTTGAACTGTGGTGTTGGAGAAGACTCTTTAGAGTCCTTTCTGAAGGAGCTCAGCCCTGGGATTTCTTTGGAAGGAATGATGCTAAAGCTGAAACTCCAGTACTTTGCCCACCTCATGTGAAGTGTTGACTCATTGGAAAAGACTCTGATGCTGGGAGGGATTTGGGGCAGGAGGAGAAGGGGATGACAGAAGATGAGATGGCTGGACGGCATCACTGACTCTATGGACATGAGTCTGAGTGAACTCCGGGAGTTGGTGATGGACAGGGAGGCCTGGCGTGCTGCGATTCATGGGGTTGCAAAGAGTCGGACACGACTGAGTGACTGAACTGAATGGATAGTTTGATTCTTTTGTCTTTTTTTTTTTTTTTTTTAATGAGTCTGGCCCAAGGTTTATTTTTTTTTTAATCTTTTCAAGAAATCAGCTCTTAGTTTCTTTGATCTTTTCTGTTATATTTTTTTTTAATTTAATTTAATTTTTTAACTTTATAACATTGTATTCATTTTGCCATATATCAAAATGAATCTGCCACAGGTATACATGTATGTGTTCCCCATCCTGAACCCTCCTCCCTCCATTTTTAGTCTTTATTTTATTTATTTCTGTACTCAGCTTTACTACTTGTTTCTTTTACTACTACTTTCCTTCTACTAACCTTGGTTTTGCTGTTGTTGTTATTTTTCTTTTTTTTTCAGTTATATTAGGTGTAAGATTAGGCTGTTTACTTGATTTTTTTTTTCTTGTTTTTTTTTGGTTAGTTTGTATTATTAAAGAGCTCCTTCATGCTATTTGAATGCACATTTAGTAAATACTTTTACTACTATAATAAATAGTGTCCCACTGATATTATCTTCATTATGTAGATTAAGAAGCTAGATCTCAAATGAATTTATTTATTTATTCAAGGGACCCAATTCTTAGATGTCATAGACTTACAGAAAATGAAAATTTAAAAAAAAATGTTAAATAGCATCTTTTTTTAGACAATTTGACTCATAATTCATAAATCTGTTATACACAATTAAGTATTGAACATAGTATCACTTTTTAATTTTTATTTATAACAACAGTGAAAGAAATGATAAATGTAAATTCCTGATAATCACAACAATCTAATTTTGATATAATTTTCATTCTTTGTACATCTTGAATCCTTGCTCTTATAATTAATACATTTAAATCTTTTATAATAATGTAAATATTCTTTGATATTTTGCTTTTGTTACTTACCAAAAGACAAGAGCCATTTGTGTTCAATGTGGAGTAATTTAGTTTTACTGATAGTCTATAATATTCTAGGCTCTGGAATACAATGATAAAAGACACAACTCTTATCCACAAAGGGTTTATATTTCTATTCAAGTCATTCTCATAATATAATTGGAAGTGTACTATCACGGAATGATTCTCAGTGGTACTGCATAACCCAGAATAGTGCATAAATAGTTAGATGATATTTATATTTGGACTTTACCAGAAGAAGCAGTTCAGAAGAAAGATCGAGAAGGTGTGGACACAGAGGTTGAAAATAATAAAGTGAGGTTAATGCCTTATAATATTTTCTATGATTTCATCAGTTTGAAGTAATATGACATGCTTAGCCCTTTTTTATTGGATATTTGCTTATAACCAATTTTAGTTTTATAAATAATGTTGAAATGAATGATTTGGTACATAGAGCTTTTATCTTTTTTTTTTGAATTATCCTGTTAGAATGTATTCCCAGGCATAGAATTATTGGCAAATATAAGGGTGTGTATACAGTGTCTGTACACATTCCACCCTCCCAGCTGTTGTTTATAATCCTGAATAGCTTTTGAAAAGGCTTATACCAATTTACAATGTCAAAAGTAATATATGAATGTACCAATTTCTAGTTTTTTGGTAATCTTATAGTTCCTCAAATTTTGCTATAGTTACAGAGAAGTGGAAGTACTTTTGGAGGATGAAATATTTGACCAAAAACATGAATGAAGGAAGGAACCCAACACATTTAGGGTATAGTGATGAGTATGAATAGCATGTTTCCAAATGAAGCACATTAATCATAAAAATCATAAAATTTTAGCATATAATTTTGTAATGTGAAGCAAGAAATAAACTACTGTTTGAAAGAGAAGCAAGACCAATATTCTTCACAGGGATTTCAGATTTGTGCATTGGGTTGTGACACAATCCAACCTTCAGGAAAAAATCACCATTGGTGTATTTTATTTCCACAGATATTTATGAACATTATACAAAAACTTTCAGCTGACCCAAGTCCTTGCTCTTATTTATTCATTTCTCAGTTGGTAACATGGACAGTGTTTTCAGATGAGCCATGGACCTAGATGTTTTTCTTACAGTGAGTCCCACCAAGTCCTTAGTCACTTAGAAGTGTCAGGCAGAAGGAACTCTGACAGGCAGCTCTGTCAACCTGAACAGAGAGTTTTAGATCAAGCCCAGAAACATTACTGTCAAAAATTACAACCTCAGCGTTGACATAAATGTTGACAGCACCATTTTCACTGATAGTGGTATCAGAGCATATTATGATTCACAAAGGACTGTCCAACTAGCAATGATTTAGATGAAATGCTCCCAAATAAGTAAAGGGAGAGGAAGGGAAGAAACACAATATAAAGAGTGCAGGTTACAAAATTTTATCATTCTATGGCAGCAAACATCTCTCCTTTCTCATAATGAGATCTTTTTCGCAAGTTCATGTACAGAGAAACATGATAATGGAAATTCAAGCTCTCCTCTGAGTCTGGCTAACCTTCTGACTCAGCCCTGAGATATATACTGTTTTGAAATATTTTGGAAGAATTATAATACTGCATAGACCAGATGACCAATCTTTCCTGGATATAAGCAGAGTATTTCAGAAATCAAGATTATGTAGGAAAGTAAATATCCTTTTGTTAAAGAGAGGGATATGACAATAGAGACATGATTCCTTTTTAACTTATATAAAATTAATTTACCAAGACTCATTTCAATTTACCCCAGTAATTTTCCTTAAACCCAGTAATTAATCTCTCTAATATTGTTGACACTTGGAGATATTCTGCTGTACAGTATTTTATAATATCTTCAATTGTTTCAAGCAGCCAATATTTACTGTTTCTAACGCATTTAAATTTTAATGCTTTTTTACTATTTTTTACTCAGGACACTTTGCAGATATTTGGGAATATAGGTGATGGGGGTACACTGAAATATTTGAATTAAGACGAATTATCTTGAGCAAAAAGGCTGTCTGGGGAGGCCTTACAAATAGCTGTGAAAAGAAGAGAAGCGAAAAGCAAAGGAGAAAAGGAAAGATATAAACATATGAATGCAGAGTTCCAAAGAATAGCAAGAAGAGATAAGAAAGCCTTCTTCAGTGATCTATGCAAAAAATAGAGGAAAACAACAGAATGGGAAAGACTAGAGATCTCTTCAAGAAAATCAGAGATACCAAAGGAACATTTCATGCAAAGATGGATACAATAAACGACAGAAATTGTATGGACCTAAAGGAAGCAGAAGATATTAAGAAGAGATGGCAAGAATACACAGAAGAACTGTACAAAAAAGATCTTCACGACCCAGATAACCACGATGCTGTGATCACTGACCTAGAGCCAGACATCCTGGAATGTGAATTCCAGTGGGCCTTAGAAAGCATCACTATGAACAAAGCTAGTGGAGGTGACAGAATTCCAGTTGAGCTATTCCAAATCCTGAAAGATGATGCTGTGAAAGTGCTGCACTCAATATGCCAGCAAATTTGGAAAACTCAGCAGTGGCCACAGGACTGGAAAAGGTCAGTTTTTATTCCAATCTCAAAGAAAGGCAATGCCAAAGAATGCTCAAACTACCGCACAATTGCACTCATCTCACACGCTAGTAAAGTAATGCTCAAAATTCTCCAAGCCAGGCTTCAGCAATATGTGAACCGTGAACTTCCTGATGTTCAAGCTGGTTTTAGAAAAGGCAGAGGAACCAGAGATCAAATTGCCAACATCCGCTGGATTATGGAAAAAGCAAGAGAGTTCCAGAAAAAACATCTATTTCTGCTTTCTTGACTATGCCAAAGCCTTTGACTGTGTGGATCACAAGAAACTGTGGAAAATTCTGAAAGAGACGGGAATACCAGACCACCTGACCTGCCTCTTGAGAAATCTGTATGCAGGTCAGGAAGCAACAGTTAGAACTGGACATGGAACAACAGACTGGTTCCAAATAGGAAAAGGAGTTCGTCAAGGCTGTATATTGTCACCCTGCTTATTTAACTTCTATGCAGAGTACATCATGAGAAACTCTGGACTGGAAGAAACACAAGCTGAAATAAAGATTGCTGGGAGAAATCTCAATCACCTCAGATATGGAGATGACACCACCCTTATGGCAGAAAGTGAAGAGGAACTCAAAAGCCTCCTGATGAAGGTGAAAGTGGAGAGTAAAAAAGTTGGCTTAAAGCTCAACATTCAGACAATGAAGATCATGGCATCTGATCCCATCACTTCATGGGAAATAGATGGGGAAACAGTGGAAACAGTGTCAGACTTTATTTTTCTGGGCTCCAAAATCACTGCAGATGGTGACTGCAGCCATGAAATTAAAAGACGCTTACTCCTTGGAAGGAAAGTTATGACCAACCTAGATAGCATATTCAAAAGCAGAGACATTACTTTGCCAACAAAGGTTCGTCTAGTCAAGGCTATGGTTTTTCCTGTGGTCATGTATGGATGTGAGAGTTGGACTGTGAAGAAGGCTGAGTGCTGAAGAATTGATGCTTTTGAACTGTGGTGTTGGAGAAGACTCTTGAGAGTCCCTTGGACTGCAAGGAGATCCAACCAGTCCATTCTGAAGGAGATCAGCCCTGGGATTTCTTTGGATGGAATGATGCTAAAGCTGAAACTCCAGTACTTTGGCCACCTCATGTGAAGAGCTGACTCATTGCAAAAGACTCTGATGCTGGGAGGGACTGGGGGCAGGAGGAGAAGGGGGTGACAGAGAATAAGATGGCTGGATGGCATCACTGACTCGATGGATGCGAGTCTGGGTGAACTCCGGGAGTTGGTGATGGACAGGGAGGCCTGGTGTGCTGTGATTCATGGGGTGGCAAAGAGTCGGACACGACTGAGCGACTGAACTGAACTGAATCATCTTATTGTGATTCATCTCAGTGACTTAAATATTTGTTTTTATAACATTTGATATTAAAATTTTGATTGAAGGGTATGTATTTTGAACATCATTATTTTGTTTAACATCTGGGTATGGTAGCTGGAATTTGAGAGATATTTAATACATAATTTTGTAGCCAGTACACAAATGCATCCACAAGTTAATATTGTTTCTATAAATACTTTTGGCAGGCATCAAAACAATAAAATCAAATCATAAAATAAAATGTGGGATGCAAGAATAGGAAACTTATCAACTTTATTTATGAGGAAATAAAATTTTCTGACCTGTAGTCATCACAAAGTAAACCATCAGATCAGATCAGATCAGATCAGTCACTCAGTCATGTCCAACTCTTTGCGACCCCATGAATCGCAGCATGCCAGGCCTCCCTGTCCATCACCAACTCTCAGAGTTCACTCAGACTCACGTCCATCGAGTCAGTGATGCCATCCAGCCATTTCATCCTCTGTTGTCCCCTTCTCCTCCTGCCCCCAATCCCTCCCAGCATCAGAGTCTTTTCCAGTGAGTCAACTCTTCTCATGAGGTGGCGAAAGTACTGGAGTTTCAGCTTTAGCATCATTCCTTCCAAAGAAATCCCAGGGCTGATCTCCTTCAGAATGGACTGGTTGGATCTCCTTGCAGTCCAAGGGACTCTCAAGAGTCTTCTCCAATTGAGTACAAATATTTTTATATATTTCCAAGAGAAGCCACGGGACATGATGACATTCTATCCAATAACAACCAGAAATAATATTGAAGAGTGAAAATTCCCATTTAGTTTATTTCTCAAACTTTGACTTAATAAATATTCACCTTCTAAATAAAAACTGTGGTTTAATTCACATGCTTTTGCAAATGGATATTAGTTCTACCTAGAATACTGTGCATTTTATTTTATCCTTGAATTAGACTTCTAGGAAAATTTATTACTCTTTCCAAAGGATAAGTTGAGTAATGTTATAAATTACATGCCATTTGCTACATGTATTTTCTTTTATAAAAAGTGTTTTTTTTTTTTTTTCTTTCCTTATTTTCCTTAAAAAAAAAAATACAACTCCTGGGGGGGTGAATAATAATAATATGAAAGGCAGGAAAATACAGTGAAAGAAATTAAAAGCAATCAGAATCCTACTAACCAAGAAATTGCTAATCAACATTTTGCCACATTTTTTTTTGCTTAATCTGTTATTTAACCATTTTAATTTGATACTACTTTAGTCATTATTCCTTGTAATTGGCCCTAGTAAGCATGCTCAACACAGTTATGATCCAATGATTTGACTATGTGATTCCCCTTTGAGAACATAAAAAAAAAAAAGAAAGTGAGCTAAGAAATGTAGGACATATAGAATGGAGATATGAGTTAATAATGAGTGTGGAATTATGTGGTGATAGTAAAAACAACAGCAATGACTTATGGGTACAAGTGTCAGCTCCCATGCTGAATGATCCACGTTGATCCTCACAAAGATCTTCTATGTTAGATAGTATTTCCAAACACATATTACAGTTGAAAGAAAAACAAAAGAAAGAAAATTGAATTGAAAGACTTAAGAAAATGTGTTCAAAATCACAGATAGCAATAAAAACAATACAGCAATAAAAACAATACAGGCTATATTTCTTTCAGAAATGAATATTGTTTATAACATGACTCAAGCATTTTTGCTGATTATTGCATTCTGTTTTGTCTCAACTCAATGAACTAGGAAAAAGTATAAGAAGTGAAAAAGTTAGAGGGCCTAGAGTTATCATAATACAGGAATGAGCTTGGTGCACACCAGTGCAAATTTGGTGTGACAGATCAAATTTTGGAAATTCTGACAACTTAGGATTTAATTTCTCAGGATATATTCCCTGATTAGAGGTGATAACTTATACAAGATCTCCATAGTCTGTGGACCATAACTAATGACTATTATGAATTCACTTTTAAAAAATTAAATGAAATAGCCCCATTTTTCATCTGACTTAGACATGATTATGGTGCTTTCACTAAGAGGTCTGTCATCTCGACAGTGGTAGTCTTCTGATAATGAAAATGCACATGCTCGGGCTGTGGTCTGAAATGGTTGCAATGGTCTGGCTCTCATGACCTTCAGTTCTAAACTTTACAAGAGGCATGGTCCAGCAACAGCTCTCTAACACTCCGTCCTGGTCCTGTAAGATACAGAGCAGAATCCACCTCCCAGCCCCACTTCTGCCCTCCCCTATTCATGTCCCGTTTCAAAACAAACAAAATAATCACAGGCTGTGTGTCTTATTCTAACCCTTTTCAGTCACTGATCATTATCTAGGGGAAAGAAGCTCTTCTACCCAGTGCCACACAGGTGAATATGTTTACCCAGGCTGACAACGGATGCCCTGCTAACCCCAAGAAGAGGAAGATAAATGTGTTTTTGCAAAATGGTACTTTTGTCTTAGCAATTCAGATGCCTGTGGACAGCTGCCATGTTGTGTTGATTCTCTGGGCACAGATGTTCCCCTGAGCTTTTGAGAGTGTTAAAGGTGGCAATTGGTGAGATGGAAGTTTGGCCATGGCAGGTGTAGGACTTAATAGGTGTATCAGGAGATCATAAAGAGTGTTCACAGAGAGTGTGGGAGTGAACTGCTTCAGAGAATAGAGCTGCAGGAAAGCCAGACTCAGGAACCCAAATAAAGACCCCTTAAATCCTTCTCAGAAGCTTTGTTCTATCTCAGCTGTTTTACGGTAATAAATAATTCTTTTCTGGGCATTCCAGAATGACCAGCCAGGCATCATCATCTGAAACTCTTTTATATATGTTTTACTGTTTTTGGTATTCTTGATTATGTCATTAACAATAATATGATGTTTATTATTATAATCCTATCATTATCATTTGTTTTTAGAAACTCAATATAGTAAATCCTAAAGAAGAAAATAGATCTTGATTAGGATACAACACAGCTGGATAAGAAGTAAAAGGAAGTTCAAAGAACTTACTGCTATTGTATTTGTTAATTTACCAAATAGATTTGGGTACAGTTCTTGAAAACAACGGAGAAGGCAATGGCACCCCACTCCAGTACTCTTGCCTGGAAAATCCCATGGACGGAGGAGCCTGGTAGGCTGCAGTTCATGGGGTCGCTTAGACTCGGACATGACTGAGCAACTTCACTTTCACTTTTCACTTTCATGCATTGGAGAAGGAAATGGCAACCCACTCCAGTGTTCTTGCCTGGAGAATCCCAGGGACGGGGGAGCCTGGTGGGCTGCCATCTATGGGGTCGCACAGAGTTGGACACGACTGAAGCGACTTAGCAGCAGCAATAGCAGCTTGCAAACAAAAGAATTTCTTGTTTTGTAATACTTTGGCTTCTATTGATGTAAATATATATATATATTGATGCATATATGTATATAAATATATATATATATTTAAAGGGAACAGACATCAGCTAAATATCAATTTCCTATTGATATACTCTTTTAATATCAGTGTCCATGAACTTGAAGAGCCACTTTTGACAATATTATTTTACCGTCAACTTAGAAGATTTTTTAAAAATTTGGCTTTAAAGAATGTAACCTGAACCCTGAATTATCAGTATTGTGAGCCATGAAAGAATTGCACCTATTCTTTTTCTAAACATCCTATCTTCCTCCCTTCTCTTTGCAAACAGCATAAAATACTGAAACTAACACAAAATAAAATTGGAAAAGGGATAAATGTTTGATGCGTTGTTCTATTTTCCCATTTCAATCCACATGTTTATCTAACACTTACTGCAAATCCTGTTCAACATTTACAACAAGCACAGAAGTGTTTATGCTGAGCTCAAATCTAAAATAAAGGAATAGAAAGAATTTGAAAAAGAATAGATACATGTATATGTATAACTGAATCATTTAGCTATACATGTGCTAGCACATTGTTAATCAACTAAATTCCAATATAAAATATTTTTTATTTAAAAGACAATGTAAAATATAGTGTACAACGAGTGCACAATGTACCCATTGTTATATACTAATGAATAGCAGGGGGAAATTTTGTATCATTGTAGAACTCAGGGCTTATAATTTTAGGCCATCTATTTTTTGAACTACCCATTACCATGCGTCTTCATATTTTCTATTGACTTTCTGTATGATTCTCACCCTCAGGTTGAAAACATTTTAACTCCAGGCAATTATATTTAGTTCTGTGTTTTCCTTTTTTAATGAAAAGTTTTCATATTCAGGAATATAATACTTACAGAAAAGTGCTCTAAATATCATTTTTATCAAAGACTTTCCTTGTTGGGAGTGTAGTTTGAATAAGTCTGATGACTAATATAATTGAGCAGCTTGGGCCTTTTTTGGAAACTTTTAATGTATTTTGTGAAATATGTGTTTAATTACCATGCTTGTTTTTGTTTTGATGGATTTATTTGATTATCATGCAGGAGTGTATTATTTACTCAGACGTGAGTCCTTTGTGGTTATTGTGTTCTGACGGTCTTTTTCCATTTTGTGTTTTGTCTTTTTGTCCTCTAATTGTGTCTTTTGATGGATACATTCACTTTTGATATAGTTCCATATGTCAGTCTCCTTTTGGGGCTGAGGAATGGTTTGTATTTTGTGCATTCTGTTGAAAAAATCAAAGCCTTGGAGATTTGGAGATTTTCTCTTGTTTTATTGCAAAGGGTATATTGTTTTGTGTTCTCACTTAAATATATTAATATGAAATTGATTTTTCTAAATGGTATGAAGTAAATATCATGATTTTTTTTTCATGTGAATGTCTAATAATTCCAGCACCATTTGATGGAACTACTGTATTTTTCTGTTGTCCAAAAGTTCCACTTTTTTCTTAAATCAGGTGTTAAATAACTCATTGTGAGGTCTCTATTTTATTCTATTTCTCTATTCCTCTATTATTATATCCATCTCTTTTTTTCTCCTCCTGTAATTCTCTATTAAGAATACTGCTTACACATAGAGACTGAAAATAGGATTAAACATGAATAACCCATGTTGGGATCATGACATTAACAGTCAATCACCTTAATCTTATAATAATTACTGATATTTAGTAGAGCAAGTTTCTTTATTTTCCTTATTCTTCTTCAAGTGTCTCCACAATTCTTGCTACTTTGCATACCCATATAAGTTTTAGAACTGTATATAGCAAATAACTACATGGCAAACTGCATATAATAGAGACATATATGGAGAAAACACTACTAGGATTTTGATTTAAATTATTTGAGAATATTAAAACCTACTTTATGTCCCTGATAAAAGTGTCTATTGTGTAGTTGTCCAGTGCAGTGTTATAAAAGTTGAATATACTGACTGTGTTCTTTAAAACTTCTATCTTTTAATAATATTTTTTCTGTGATTACTCTATGAGTAACTGTGTGAAATTATTTCCAATTCTGGCTCCATATTTATTTCTTATTTTTTGAGGCTATATTATTAGATCCATACAATTTAACACTTTTTTTCTTATGTATCTGATTATTCTTGATTGAGTCAGACATTCAATGTAAAATTATAGAAACTATTATTAGGGTATAGGACTATTATTATCATCATCATTATTATTATTTACAGAAAATTTAGTTTGCTTCTGCCACGTATCTGGTGGCACTAAAACACCAAAACCCTGCACTGAAATTATTGCAGTTTCAGCAGCTAAGGAAATTAGAAACTTCAATCAGGGGTTGCCGCTCAAGAACAAGAAAACAAGATAAATAAATACTCAAAAAACTCATCACTGCTACAATAACAAAGCCTAAGGATGTTTATCTTATTCATAAGTAGAGATAATTTTGTACATCAGATCATAAAATAATACTCTGGTGATGGCATTTATATGTAAAACATATTTATAAATTTCTGGCAATTAAGAATCTGAAATGATAAATATTAGCTCCTGGTCTATGCATTCTGAAAGAAAATCAGTTATTCAACAAATTTTGGTCTAAATCACAGGTAGATTTTATCTGTTGTTTACTTATTTCCTTAAATATAATTAAGAAAAACTTAGAAAACGTTTGTGGGAAAAAGAATGAGTAAAACAACAGAAAAGTGACCCTTTAAAAAAAAGTGAATCTGTGAGGGTTAAAAAAAGAACTGAAAATGCTAAAAACATATTTCTTTTAAAAGTCTCATGTAGACTTCAGAATATATGGGCATCCCATAAAAAAAGAATATAATGCAAAAGAAAAAGAATGAAAGAACAATAAAATATTTTGAAATAAAAATACAATTACTAGTTTTAAAGAAAAGTGTAATAAAGTGTAAGTGTCAAAAAAATTATTCTCCAAAGTTTAAAAGATAAGAAGTTCAAAAGTATAAAGTAAAAGATGAGACAAAACCATCTGCACTTCTATATAAATTACAGAAAGAAATAAAACACAGAACACTGAAGAAAGCTTTGAAGGGAAAATGGAAGAAGATATCCCAGAATTGGCTATTATTATTCAGTCTGAAAGGAATCACAGTCTTTCAGGAGATGATGAGGTCCACGGAAGCCTGGTGTTCATGGGATCAGAAAGATCTTGACACAACCTAGTGACTGAACAACAAAAATCGTAATTTATGTTTGAAATGTTGGAAGAGAGTGTGAAGAGGACTTCTAAAGTGCTGATGGTCTGTGTCTTAGGAATTGGTTATCTGGGTGTGTTCATTTGTGAGAAAAAAACTTTAAGATAAGATTTGTAATATGTGTACTTTTATATATATTTAGTTAACTTTCAGAGAAGGCAATGGCACCCCACTCCAGTACTCTTGCCTGGAGAATCCCATGGACGGAGGAGCCTGGTAGGATGCAATCCATGAGGTCCCTAGGAGTCGGACACGACTGAGTGACTGCACTTTCACTTTTCACTTTCATGCATTGGAGAAGGAAATGGCAACCCACTCCAGTGTTCTTGCCTGGAGAATCCCAGGGACAGAGGAGCCTAGTGGGCTGCCGTCTATGGGGTCGCACAGAGTCGGACACAACTGAAGAGACTTAGCAGCAGCAGCAGCAGTTAACTTTAATATAGATTGAAAAACAAAAAATAAGTAAAATAAGTTCTCAGAAGTCTGTGTTAATTAAACTAGAAAGCTATTTTGAGCTGTTTAATGGGTGATAATGACTTCAGCTGAGAAAATCAGTTAATACAGGAAATAGTTTTAAAACCAAAAGCATACATAAATGGATTAATTATTATTTTTAAGATTATAGTAGACAGCTAGTAAACACAGGTCAAAGAGAAGAGATGTCTCTCTTGAGGAGAAAATGACTTATCACAATGTTGAAATACCCTTAACTATGGACTATGGGTGATAGTATTCCTATGCATGAAAATAAAGATGAATGTTTGATTGAACATTGCATGAATGTGAATTTATGTGTTGTAATGAAGCCACATCATGAAAAAGAGGACGCAGGGTTAGAAAGTCAAACAGGATAAGCTTGTGTTGTGTGCTAAATTGTAATGGGAATGACTTTGAAGCTTGAGCTTTATTAGGTAAGCAATGGTGAACTAGAGACAATTGGAAAGTAGGGTGATGACATGAGGCAACTGGCATTTTAGTTCAATCAGACAAGAAGCAGGATATCATAGGAAATACAGCAGGGAGGAAGGAGGCTTGCAATGATGTAACTGCCTCCGTAGAACACTAGAGTACGCATTTTAGAAAAAAGTCCTATACACAAGTCAGTGGTCTCCAAATATAGATTTTATATTGGTAGCTGCATATATGCCTGTCTAAGGATTTGGACGATAGCCATACCTCATGATGTGGAGGACAGCTACCATTACTTTATTTGTATATGATATTACTGGAAGAAAAAAGGCACTTCAGTTAGATTTTTAAGTATTTGAATTTTATAGAGACCTGAAAATCTCCTTAACTTTTGAGTCATATAATTTGACTTGGTCTTATGTGAAATATTCAAAATGGAAATTCTTTAAAGTCAGCATTTAAAAATATTTCAATAAGTCATTGCTCTAGAAATAGGAGCCACAGAAGGTAGTTGGAGATGGAGACAAGTAAAAACAAACAGAATTTTCTGGAATGCAATTTCTCCATGATGAGCCTAAAGTCAAAAGTGTTAAAATTTAAAATAAGAATAGGAGTTGAGTGGTAACATATCTGCCTGCCAATACAGGAGTCACAGGTTCAATATCTGGTCTGGGAAGACCCCACATGCTGTGTAGCAGCTAAGTCCATTCACCACAACCATCGAGCCTGTTCTCTAGAGCCTAGGAACTGCAACTATGAGCCCACAGGCAGCAACTGCTGAACCCTGTGTGCTCTAGAGCCTGTGCTCTGCAATAAGAGAAGCCACCACAATGAGAAGCCCCGGCACCACCACTAGAGACCAGACCCCTCTCTCCGCAACTAGAGAAAAGCCCACCCAGCAACCAAGATCTAGCACAGCCAAAACCAAATAAATAAAATAAGAATAAAATTTTAATTCATAACATCATTTTTATTGTGCAGTTACATGTGTGCACGCGTGCTGTCTCTTCAGTCCTGTCTGATTCTTTGTGACCGCATGGATTGTAGCCTGCCAGGCTCCTCTGTCCATGGAAATTTTTTAGGTAAGAATATTGGAGTGGATTGCCATTTCCTTCTCCAGGGGAATCTCACCCAAGGACTGAACCCACATCTCGTATTGGCAGGCAGATTCTTTACCACCGTGTCACCTGAGAGGCCCACTTCCCCATATAGGCCTCAAAAATTGTTTGGAATGTCAAATGAAATATTAAACACTTATGAATGCAAAATATTTTAAAACATAGAAGTACAGGGTTTATAAAGAAATTATACAAATTAATTTGTATGCTAAGAGTAGATGTATTGATATATGAATGGTATCGAGTGTCTGGATCCATATGAATTTTATATATAAAATTTGTACTGATAGTCATTTTCTTTACTTGGGACACCCAAGAACTCAGGATTGGAAGCTTCATCAGCTTGTTGTGAGACAGTTCTCCATGGGTCTCTCATATTTCTGTATATTTTACAAGGAGAGGAGCTGAGTACCTTTTTTTCCAGACTATCTGTTCAACAGCCTCAGAAGATTAGGTGTGTTACTTCAGAGCAGATTTGCTTTTTGCCTTGGGAGATATAGTATCTCCTTCTGGAGGCAAATTGCTCAGTACAATGAGTTAAGGTTTCCCTTTAGAAACAAAAGATAGGTACCTACCACCTGTTATAAAACATCTGAATTCCCTAAACTCAGAACATCTTTACTGAAATGTGGCCCACTGTATACATAGGAGTCACCTGGCCCTCTTTGCAATGTCATATGGGAACTGGGGCTCAGGGAACTAGCATAAGAAAAATGCTGATATTCTAACTATTGCTATTGACATATTTAAGAAGATCCTTTGCCTTTGACCCAAAAGTCATGTCTTCTGCCAACATCCACATGAGAGTGGCAGTCAAAACTGTAAGTTTACCATTAGGGTAAAGTCTCAGGCCCTTCACTTTTCTTGACAAGCCTCAACCCTGTATAACTACAGTCAAATAATTTCGGTGGACAATGTGGTCTTTCTTCATGCAGGAAAAAGTCACCTGATTTAAAGCAAACAGAAATCAGAATGGTGAAAACTTGCCTGCCTAGAAGATGAATTTGTAATAGCACAATTCCTTATCTTCTTCCTGCTTTTCTACTATTGTAACTTTATTAATGCCACAACCCAAAACTGGAGTGTCCTCTTCCTTCCTCCCTGCTATGTAAAGTCTAGCTAATTATGGGGGTAGGGGATCCTAGCTGCATCACTAAGATTTTCCAGACGGTTCCAACTTTTTATATCTCCTAGCTATCAACCTAATGGTCACTTTTCATTCCTTGACCTCTTCAGTGTATCATTTGTGCATCAGTTCCCTTCTTCCGATTTGCCCTCTTCTACTCCCCTCCCATAACACTAGGCTTCCTTTTCTGATCTCTGCCTCTGTGTCAGTATTGCCTTCACATACACAATAACTCAGCTGCTTCTGAGTTTTTAACTGCTGATATTTGAAAGAATTCTGTCTTTGAGATCCTCATTTCTTTGAGATCCTATTTCCAAGATTGCTGCAACAACATTATCTATATTTATCTGCCTTTCCATTCTTATTCTGAGTTTTATATCCAACTTCTAAATAAGAAATGTATATGGATTTCAAAATTATAAAACTTTGTCATGCAAGCCATAAATATCTTGTTCAAGTAACAATATAATTGAAACAGTGGCATTATCCATATAATTATTTTAGATAATTAGAAAAACTTTTATATTTAAAGGTTTTCGTAAAAGTATCTAGCCCATATTAAGTACTCAGTAAAGAATGATGACTATTTTATCCTTCTTACCCATACCCTTCTTAGAAAATAAAAAAAAATATTAAAAAATATTCTTACCTCTCCCTTTGTATTTCCTGTCTTAGCAAATGCTGCACTATGGAAAACTGAGAGCCACTTTTCCTTCCCCTTTTTGTTTATCTTCATGCAGTGATAATTTACTAATATTACCTCAAAATATGTCTGAATATCAAGAATCATTGTCAGCTTGCTTTTCTGCTGCTTTAATTCCAGACACTCTCTACTTCTTACCCTTACCTCTACATCTTTCAGTTTAGTTCAGTTCAGTTCAGTCGCTCAGTCATGTCCGACTCTTTGCGACCCCATGAATTGCAGCACACCAGGCCTCCCTTTCCATCACCAACTCCTGGAGTTCACTTAAACTCACATCCATCGAGTCCATGATGCCATCCAGCTATCTCATGCTCTGTCGTCTCCTTCTCCTCCTGCCCCCAATCCCTCCCAGCATCAGGGTCTTTTCCAATGAGTCAACTCTTCACATGAAGTGGCCAAAGTACTGGAGTTTCAGCTTTAGCATCATTCCTTCCAAAGAACAATCTCTTTCTATTCTATTCACTGTTCACCCAGCTGAGAGCTTTTACCTACTTTGCAACATCTCTGTGCTTCCAGGATATGTTCCACTATCTAGAGTAAAATATGTAAATCTCAAAATCATTCCAGCCTTCTTGTGACTTGGTCTCACACCAACACTCATACTCCCATCCCTCATGTCTTTTCTCCATCTAACTACAACTTCATCCATTTCCTTTAACATTCAAAATATCTCATGTATTGCTATCCATAAGTCCTGGTTTCTACATTTGTCAACAATGTTTTTTTCCCTCCTAGACCTGTCTTTCCCAATCAAACTGTCATCATTCAAGTCTCATTTAAATAGATTCAAGGTGGCTTAGTGGTAAAGAATTCACCTGCAATGCCGGAAACTTACAGGAGACCTAGGTTCTATCCCAGGGAAGATCTCCTGGAGTAGGAAATGGTAACCCACTCCAGTATCCTTGTGTGGGAAATCAATCCCATGGACAGAGGAATCTGGAGGACTACAGTCCTTGGAGTGGAAAACATTCAAAGACTGAACGACTAAATAACAAAACAAGAAAATCATTGTATATGTTTTTTTTTTTTTTCCTGTTTTACTTCTGCCTTAGATTTAATCACTCCCTTTTGTCTATCCCCGCAGTCCTTTGTTGAGACTATGACTATCTTAATCCATTTTGTACTTTGTTATTAACCCTAAGACCTCCTTGCTCATGCTGATGCTCAGTTGCTCAGTCCTACGTGACTCTTTGCAACCCCATGGGATGTAGCTCTCCAGGCTTCTCTGTCCATGGGATTTCCCAGGCAAGAATATTGGAGTAGGTTGCCATTTCCTTCTCCAGCAGATCTTCCTGACCGAGGGATCCAGGCCAAATGTCCTTTGTCTCCTGAGTTGGTAGGCAGATTCTTTACCGCTAAACCACATAGGAATTCCAAGAACTCCTTTTCTAGGTAGAAAAGGTAAAAATTGGGGGAAAAAAAATGTAGTGATAATGAAAGCAGCAAGAAAAAAATTGTTTTTCCTGTGTCTTAAGCTCTATGCTGAATGATTAAAATTTTTACTTCATCTTTAGCTTAGATCTCAAAGTAACATAATATGTTTAACTATTGTCATTTACATTTTGGAAATGGGAAAATTGAGCCTCACGAGGCAGAAATACCTTTCACAGTCACACTGCTAGTAAGTGGAATATATAATGCTATGGTTATTTAATGTTGCATTATGAATTACCCCAAAGTGTAGTAGCTTAAACCACAGACATTTCATTATGTCTCACAAATTTGTGTGTTGGCTGGAACCAGCTTGGAGGTTTCTCTGTTAGTCTTTCTCAAGTTCTCTCATACAGTTAGAGCAAAATGGCAGACAGTGTCAGAGGGCTAGACATCTGGCACCTCAGAGTTCCTTTAGTTGGCTTCTTTTTTAATGACATATTCACTTTCTAGGTCCACTTTACTTGGTCTCTCTCTCCACCAGGATAGTCTGCAATTTATACATAGTTGAAGAGTAGAACTTTTTTTTTACCTTGCTTAGAAGTCCAAGAAGATCACTTTTTCTACATTGTTAGTCAAAGGAGTTACAGACACAGTTTAGATTTCAACATGAGAAGAGCTGCAAGTACATACAGAGCAGGGTGGAGAGTCTGACCAGCTTTAGAGGCTCTTTATCCCATGACAGGAGCTGGGACTCATTGATTCTTCTCCATTTACAGCAGGAAGATTGAGAAAACATGATTTTAATGGAATTGGTATACTTGAAGTACTGAACATAGAATTAACATTTCCTTCCTTCTAGTCTGATTTGTTGTTTTATAAAGATATTTAATAGATATGAAAGATATCTTATTTACTAAGAACCTGATGAAAAACATACTTGTATTTCTTACAAGAATGTTAAAACAGTGCAGAAGAAAGCAATAAGACTAAATAAGACTAATAATGTTTGTAGAGTTGGACCAAAGAAGAGAAGCTGCCCAACAGAAATTGTGCCATAGAAGAGGCAGCAAATGCAACAATCACTGTGACGTAGGGAAAGAACTAGGAGGGAAAGTATCCTAATGTGACTCTCTTCCTGCCATTTGATTATCTGCTAGCAGCATCTCAGTGACAGAGGATGAGTTGTTTGGATGTCATTGGTGACTCAATGGACATGAGTTTGAGCAAACTCCAGGAGATAGAAAAGGACAGGGAAGCCTGGCATGCTGCAGTTCATGGGGTTGCAAAGAGTTGGACATGAGTTAGTGATTGAACAATGAACAACAAGAAACTTCTATCAGTGGAAACCCACTTACGTCATGAGAACAAGGACGTCTAAGTGATACAGTCACCAGGGTCAACTTCCCAGGACAAATAACAGTGTAGAAAATGGAGGTGGCAAGGAAGATGGCAGTAAAGGAAAACCAGCATCTTGTTGATGGTGCTGCTGTTTTACTGATGTCATTATTGTTGTTATTTCATGTAAAGCAATTATCCTCCAACAACAACAAAATTAAAAAATGAAAGTAAAATGAAGAGAAAGAAAGAAAAAAAAATTGTCAGCTTATCCAAGGAACTAGAGTGAATTAAAAATATATATATATATTTCAGACTTCCCTGATGGTCCAGTGGTTAAGAATTCACATTTTAAAGAAAGAGGCACAGGTTCAATTGATTCCTGGTCCAGGAAGATTCCACCTGTTATGAAGCAACTAAGGCTGTGGGCCACAAATACAGAAGCCCCATGCTCTGAAACAAGAGAAGCCACCTCAATGAGAAGCCCATGCTCCACAGCTAGAGAAAAGCCCCCGCTCACTGCAACTAGAGAAAGCCCACACGCAGCAAGGAAAACTCATCACGGCCAAAAATAAATAAGATTTTTAACAAAGAAAAATGTTCCCCCAAAATTGATTCACTATATATGGATTTCTAGATAACTGAACCCTGGTTAATTGAGGTTGCATTTGCTTTAACTGAGCACATAGTAATTAACATGGACTTAGAGAATAATTGTTTCCCTGTGGCTCAGATGGTAAAGTATCTGTCTGAAATGTGAGAGGTCCAGGTTCAATCCCTGGGTAAGGATGATCCCCTGGAGAAAGGGATGGCAACCCACTCCAGTGTTCTTGCCTGGAGAATTCCATGGAAAGAGGAGCCTGGTGGGCTACAGTCCACGGGGTTGCATAAAGTTGGACATGGCTGAGCCACTAACACTTTCATTCTTTCTTAAAAACTATCAAGATTCTCCTCTTTGTTCCTCATCTTCTGCCCCTTTGTTCCTACCTTCTTCCCTCTTATTATTTGCTCATCAGAGAATCTTGTGATTCAGAAAAGCTTATTCAGAAGGGGAACTCTCAAAATTAAAAAAAAAAAAAAAAATCAGTTGAATATCCACACCTAGCTCCTAGGCTGAACAATGAACAGAAAACCTTTTTAGCTTTTTATATACAAGGAACTTCAGCAGTGTGCCAAATATGGCTTTTTGGTGCTTGTCTAATCAAAGCATGTACTGGAAAGGAAATTGATACAAAGCTTCTTTTTTTCCCACTGTGATTTTTATTCTAGGTCACCATATTTCTCTTACACACAATACCTTAAACATTTCTGTCAAATTAACTTCTGAAATTAGAACAGACACTGTCCTGGAACAACCTCCAGAGGTGCAGTTTTTCACAGGTTGGTCTTTAATTTAATTTCTAATTAATGAAATCCATCATGGCGATTCATATTGCTTTATGGTTTTGGCCTATCTTACCTTTTTTTCTTGTTTTCAGTGCTCTATGGCAGTCATTAAAAAAGACATAAATAAAATTGGAAATGGGTGGGAGGATAATAAGTGGTATAAAATAGTATTTCTAAGGAGAATCCTTAAATCATTCTACTCTTTTCCAGTAAATGTGATTATACTGATGCTGTCCATCATGGAGTCACCAGTCTATATTCCTCAACTAAAATATCACAGAAACCCTCCCTTTTCTACTTTTTTTTTTTTTTTTAATATAGATCTCCACATACATTGTTTTGTTTTAGAATTTCCATTGTTGCTCCATCTAAGATTTCTCTCTTTTCCCATTTAGAATTAATTTTGTAAAACTATACAAATGGCCCATGTCTCTTTAGGGAAATGATGCCCAGAATAAAGCAATCAACATGTTAAAATAGATCATCTCAGAGGCATAAAGCAGTCCTGCATAAGTCAGCATAGCTTCCCATAAAATTCATGACTGACTCAGCACACACGGGCAGCCATTAGTTCTCCAAAGCATCTTTCTATTTCTTTTATGACTTAGCAGCCAGCTTTTAGGAAGTCCATAATCAGAGGAATCAAAATGGCTTCTTAATTACTGAGATCACAAAAGGCGTTGATGGCCCCATTAGGAATAAATGAAGCCTTGGCATATAAAGTCATGCAATAGGGCTACTCGATTGTCAGGCTTCCCTTCCTAAATTTGATTTCTGAAACAAAGGTGTAACTCCTATGATCTTCATACAATTCTATCCTGCTCTCTAGCAACACATAGTATTATGCATGATGTAAGGGACAGATATGTAAGGTTGTCATTATTCTGTGTTCTTTTTCAACAGTCAAAGTATATTAACAAGATCTAATGCAGGTATGATGAAAAATACTTTTGGAAATATGGGCTTTATTTAGGAAGCTTTACACTATATATGTATATACAAGAAAAAAGTTTGTAATTATGCTGCTGCTGCTGCTGCTAAGTCGCTTCAGTCGTGTCCAACTCTGTGCGACTCCATAGATGGCAGCTCACCAGGCTCCCCCATCCCTGGGATTCTCCAGGCAAGAACACTGGAATGGGTTGCCGTTTCCTTCTCCAATGCATGAAAGTGAAAGTGAAGCCGCTCAGTCATGTCCAACTCTTAGCGACCCCAGGGACTGCAGCCTACCAGGCTCCTCCATCCATGGGATTTTCCAGGCAGGAGTACTGTAGTGGGGTGCCATTATGAGGCAATGAAAATCAATAATCAACCAGTAAGCCTTCCCTGCAGCCTCAGTGGTAAAAAAAAAAAAAAAAATCATCTCTTAAGGCAGGAAACAGGAGCTTAATCCTTAGGTTGAGAAGATCCCTCAGAGAAAGAAATGGCAACCAATTCCAGTATTCTTGGCTGGGAAATCTCACGGACAGAGAAGAGTATCAGGCTACAGGCCATGGGGTCACAAAAGAGTTGGACATGACTTAGAGACTAAACAACAACAACATCGACCTGTATCTTCTCATTACTTTCGAACCCATGATCCAGGAATAATTCAAATATCTCCTTTGCCATAAAATTTTACAATATTTCAAAATAATTGGGATATTTAAATTTGCATAACCAATCCCTGACTTTACTATTTAGTTATAAGTGATGGGACCAGAAAGTGAAGAGGGACTAAAGAACCTCTTGATGAAGGTGAAAATTCAATATTCAAAAAACTAAGATCATGACATCTCGTTCTTTCCACTTCATGGAAAATAGATGGAGAAACAATGAAAACAGTGACAGATTTTTATTTTCTTGGGCTCCAAAATCACTGCAGATGGAGGCTGCAGCTATGAAATTAAAAGATGCTTGCTCCTTGGAAGAAGCTATGACCAACCTAGACAGCATATTAAAAAGCTGAGACATTACTTTGCTGACAAAGGTCTGTCTAGTCAAAGCTATGGTTTTTCCAGTAGTCATGTATGGATCTGAGAGTTGGACCATAAAGAAAGCTGAGTGACAAAGAATTGATGCTTTTGAACTGTGGTGTTGGAGAAGTCTCTTGAGAGTCCCTTGGACTAAAAGGAGAACAAACCAATCAATCCTAAAGGAAATCAGTCCTGAATATTCATTGGAAGGACTGATGCTGAAGCTGAAACTTCAATAATTTAGCCATCTGATGTGAAGAACTGACTCATTTGAAAATACCCTGATGCTTGGAAAGATGAAAGGCAGGAGGTGAAAAGGAGAGCAGAGGCTGAGATGGTTGTTTGGCATCAGGAGTTGGTGATGGACAGGGAAGCCTGGCTTGCTGCAGTCCGTGGGGTCACAAAGAGGCAGACATAAATGAGCAACTGAACTGAACTGAACTGATGGGACAAGATGCCATGGTCTTAGTTTTTTGAAAGTTGAGTTCTTTCAACTTTCTTCTCCACTCTCCTCTTTCTTTTTCAGCCTCAGCCAGCTTCTTCACTCTCCTCTTTCACTTTCATCAAGAGGCTCTTTAATTCTTCTTCACTTTCTGCCATAAGGGTGGTGTCATCTCCATATCTGAGGTTATTGATATTTCTCCCAGCAATCTTGATTCCAGCTTGTGCTTCATCTAGCCTGCCATTTCACATGATGTACTCTGCATATAAATTAAATAGAAATGGTGACAATATACAGCCTTGACATACTCCTTTCTGAATTTGGAACCAGTCCATTGTTCCATGTTCAGTTCTAACTGTTGCTTCCTGACCTGTATACAGATTTCTCAGAGAGGAAGATAAGGGGGTCTGGTATTCCCATCTCTTGAAGAATTTTCCACAGATTGTTGTGATCCACACAGTCAAAGGCTTTAGCATAATTAATGAAGCAGAAGTAGATATTCTTCTGAAATTCTCTTGTTTTTTTCTGTGATCCAGGGGGTGTTGGCAATTTGATCTCTGGTTCTTCTACTTTGTCTAAATCCAGCTTAAACATCTGGATGTTCTAGGTTCACATACTGTTGAAGCCTAGCTTGGAGAACTTTGAGCATTACTTTGGTAGTGTGTGAAATGAGTGCAATTGTACAGTACTTTGAACGTTCTTTGGCATTTCCTTTCTTTGGGATTGGAATGAAAACTAACCTTTCTGTGGGCACTGCTGAGTTTTCCAAATTTGCTGGCATATTGAGTGCAGCACTTTAACAGTATCATCTTTTAGGATTTAAAATAACTCAGCTTGAATTCTATCACCTCCACTAGTTTTGTTCATAGTGATGTTCCTAAAGCCCACTTAACTTCACATTCTATGATGTCTGGCTCTAGGTGAGTGAAATAACTGTTACAGTCTAATACGTATTTATAAATACCATATTGTAATATTGTTAATATTGATAAATATCATATTGTAACAATGTCTTGTTAATAAAACCATGTGGATCTTTCCTGGTAGTTGAGTGGATAAGAATCTGCCTTACAGTGCAGAGGACACAGCTTCAAAATCTGCTCCCAGAAGATCTCACATGCTGTGGGGCAACTAAATCCCTGTACCACAACTACTGACCCTGTGTGACAAACAGCCTGTGCTCTACAACAAGAGAAGCTACTCCAATCAGAAGCCCATGCACCACAGTGAAGTGTAGGCCCCATGCACCTCAATTAGAGAAAGCCCATGCACAACCATGAAGATCTAATGCAACCAAAAATAAATAATAATTTTTTAAAAGTTGTAAACTCTGAGGATGCTGTACTGTTATTAATATCATAATTTCTTCTTATACGTACTTTCTACATATTTCCCTCATAAGTTATAATTACCAGTGTAGTTGAATTATTTTTGCAACATCCTTTTCAAAGTGTTGCTATCTGCTATCTCTGCCTTCTAGGAGGTCAAAATAATGGAATCATTTTCCATTTTTTCTTAAAGGAACTCTTTATTCAAAGCATTTTACTCAGATGTCAGCTGTGCAAAACAGATGAAAATAAAGCTTTTCTGCTTGAAGAAGGAGTTAGACTCAAGAGCCCCATTTGGCTCCCCAGCCTCCTCTAAGACCTGTGAATATAATATTACCACAATTTGAAAATTGCTGCTCTGTGTCTTGAAAGGACTGCTCAAATTAGTTACCTGAACATTGCCCACTAAAATGAGGGGACTTCTGGCCTGGACTTTATATTCACCTCACTTGCTGGTTTATTTTCTTGTACAGAGTAGCTACTCAGTGGTTTTTTGATTGGCTTGATTTAACTGTTTCTTTACCATTTCCTTCCCAATCTTTTTTTTCTCCTCTTTTATTCCTTGAATTGTTCCTTTTACTATTCCTCATCAAACAAACAATACACACACATGTACACATGTACACACATATGTGCTAACACAGATTCACACATACATGAATGCATAGGAATTCATCATAAGTTTTCAACAACAGTCAGCTGGATCACTATACCTATGATGCAGTCTAGTTGTTTCTAAAGGGGGCCAAAAGTATTTAAGTGCATTGTTTTGCAATCTGGTACATTTGATCATTTCAAGCTAAAGAATTACATCAACCTCTGGAAACACATTCTCAGGTTATCTGCCTACAGTGGTTAATTTTGAAATGCACACCAACAGAAAGACTGAAAATGTCCACAATTACAACATATTAGGAAATGAAAGAGCCCGAGCATTCATGTTAATGTAACCGAATGTATTTATACTAAAAGAGCTAGTCAAAAATTCAAAGTGAAACAAAAGCTAAGAAAATCAGTATGTTTTTTATATTTACAAACCTGATTAAGTTTTCACTGGCTAGCACTTACAGTATTATATTAATAAATTGTGGAAAATAAAATATCATCTTATGTATCTGAATTAGCTAAGAAATGGTGTGTTGGGAATGACCACATTTGTCATCACTGAAATATTTTTTAATCATTTAAGGTCATTAAATGATTAAGCTCATTCTTTAGTTAACATATTATGTGAAATTTTATATTTATGTTGAGGGGATTGAGCATCATCATTACGAATAGATCAAACAAACCAATCAAATCAATTGAGCCTTGAAACCACTGGTAATGATAACAAAGTGAAGTGGATATATGAACATTGCCACAGATAATAATTATAAAAATTTAAATAGAATATATTACAAAAATTAGTTAAGACACTGGAAAGCATTTCAAAGCAGAGAAAAACAAGAGAATAGTTAATTTTCCAAAAAACTGAAAATGAAAGAGAAAAGTTCTACTGGTTTATGTCCTTCTGGCTTAAGAATGTTGTCCATCCCTCAACTTGACTTCAGTGAAAGTAGAAAAATAGAGTAATAGGATATTTGCCATAGCCTCAAATGATTCGCCCAAACATTAATTATTGTCATGATCTTAACATATATACTCCAGTTTTTTCAATATTATTCATTTCAGAAATCAAATTTAATTCACCTTAATTTCTTTTCTTTTAAATGTGGGCTGGACTTAGTGATTGATTTATAAAGAAATCAAGTCAAGAAAGAAAAAAAAAATACTTTACAGTGGTGAAACCTGACAGATGTCACTTCAGCCAAACTTCAAAGTTAGCATAACCAGTTCTAAGTCATGATAGAGTTTACCTATTGACATGGTGTGATGGAAGGACACTTCATCTCTTTGCTATCCTTTCCTAAAATCCATAACCCCAGTCTAATCATAATAAGCATCAGACAAACCAAAATGAAGAAATATTCTACAAAATTCTTGACTGATAATTTTCAAAAGTGTCAAAGTGATGTAAAACAAGGAAAGATGGAAAAACTGTCACAGATGGAAGGAGACTATAGAGTCATAGTAACTAAATGTAAATCAGGATCCTGATTTCAATCTGGAATCGAAAAAAAATAGTATAAAATCTGATGAAATTAAAATAAAGCCTATAGTAGATGAATAGTCCTCTGCCAATATCATGGTCATGTTAACATTAGGAGAGACTCGGTGAAAGGTATATGGTGAAGCTCTGTACTATTTTTTTATAACTCTTCTGCAGGTCTATAAGTTCCAAATAAAAAACAAAATTTAAACAAAACAAAAGCATCATCTCTTACATCACTCTTACACACTGTGAATGAGGCAAAAGCTCAGGACTATCACTAATATCTCAACTGCAAGGAGCTGGACCAAACTCCATCACTTCTTACTGGACATCTTTGGAGCAAGTGACTGCTATAACCAGGGTGTGAAATCCCCAAGATATATGGTGGACTTCATATTGGATGGGATATTTACAGTTTCACAGACAGATAACACCTCGGCCAGCAGCTGAAAAGGACAAGATTTAAATATTGGCAAAAGAACAGTGAAAGTCATGGCTATCTCCCAACTGGTCAAAGTATTACCAAACCAGAGTGCTAAAGAATATAGAAAAGGTAGTTAAGTTGATCCACGTAAAGGGCGTTCCAAAGAGGTATGGCAGATTTCTTCCTTGCGACCTAGATTGGTAAACTACCTCAATCCCATCTTTATGTCAGAGAGTCCTAGGCCAATTTCTCTGACTTCAAGGAGGTTGCAAGCTTGGCATGGCCCAGAGAGCAAAGGGATCTGCAGTTGAAGTTACTGTGACTGAAAAGACAAAACTTTGCTGATTGCAGGTATGTCTCTGTCAGGCAAACAGTCACTGGATGTACTAACCAATTATTTGCACATATGGATTCTTAAACATTACCTATAATTTGCTTAAAATACCTTTTTTTTTTTTTTCAAAAATAGGAGATAGAGTGAGCCAAGCAGAATAGAGGCAAATAGAAAGACTTAATTAAAGGAAGTTATTAATTTAATATTTGCTGAAAAGCAAAAGCAAATCCTATAGAATTCTTGTTTGATATAATCATGAAGGTGGCTGTACCTCATCTATGTTATGGATGTTTCCACATTTTATGTTGTAAAGAGATAGAATATAGTTACGTCTCAGCAGCTCAATTATGAGGGATAAAAATTGCCAGTTATGACTTCTTTAGATCTCACAATAAGCAAATTATGGAGCAAGTTCTCTCATCTTGGTTTCACAATTGAGTTCATATTATGTAATGTTAGCCTAGCTTTTTCATTAAAGCAACAGTAAAAAGTGATTGTTAATGAGCATAACAAAGTATTTTTGGCATGGAAATAGCTATTTATACTTTTCAAAACTGTTTGTTCTTTTAAGAAGACAAATATTCCACCTTACAAACATGTTTGCAAAATGCCTATATTTAAGATAAAGTTCAAGTCAGCACATGTGTAGATGAGCACACTTAATAAATGATATCTGACCTTTTTCTAATTTTTGATAGGAAAAGAAGAAGAGGGGGAAAGACAGAAAAAAAGAAGAAAAAGAAAGAAAAGAGGGAGAAAGAAAAAAATTAAAGAAGAAGCAGAAAGGATGGAAGAAAAGAAGTATAGATAGGAGGTAGACTGTTTTCTATAGGGACCACTATGCATGTTATATGTACATATATATTAGCTGCTTTCTTATTCTCTTCTTCATTCAAAATTCAGAAGTTTGCAAACTAGAGAGAAAGATATACTTTTAAGCCACAAATCTTTACTCCCCAAAGAGGATGAGATAATGAAAGATGAATTAAAATCCCCAGATATTATTCACTATGCATTCATACAGAGCTCTAATATAATGTAAGGAACCAGAATATGCCATCTCAAATACGCCTGTTTGGTATACAGATTATTTTGAACTAAAAGACATTGAGAACCAACAGAGGCAGAAAAAGCTCTAAAACCAGGGCACAAGTTTTTCTTTTGTAAAGAAAATTTACATGTTTCTAAAGAGATTTCCATTTGTAAAGATGTCTACTTCTCCCTGACTTGAATAAGGAGAAATTAATAATTTATCAATGAAAAACATAATGGCTTAAATTTTCAACATGAATATTACTAAACAAGCCTAGTTTACCAAACTTTTTCTCATCTTCTCCCTATAACTTGCTTCCCCAGCACAGAAGTCCAATGCCTCTTTCCTTCTTTTACCTTGAAATAATATTTAAAAAGTTCTAACCAACTCTGAATTACTCATAACTGGGTGCTTCCATGTATAAATGTAGGCTGCTTGTGTCAAAGTCTATTTTTCTCTCGTTAATCTACCTTTCCCCAGTGTAATTTATAGGGCTGTAGGGAAAGAACTTAAATTGGATAGAGGAAAAAGATTTATTATTCTTCCTCTACAATATACAACATTCCACAGGTAACTTAGACCATGATTTTCATTTGAAAAATGCAGAACTTAGACACAGATGAATTCCTAGACTTAAAGAAATAAAACTTGTTAACATAAGATTTTCATCTATTTTCTGTAATAATTAGCACCTTTATTGCTAGAATTTGACAAATATGCAATGTGATGTTTTATCATTGTGAGATGCATTGTGAGATGATTACCACAATCAAGCTAGTTAACATACCCATCAGAACAGATCAGATCAGTCGCTCAGTCGTGTCCGACTCTTTGCGACCCCATGAATCGCAGCACGCCAGGCCTCCCTGCCCATCACCAACTCCTGGAGTTCACTCAGACTCACGTCCATCAAGTCAGTGATGCCATCCAGCCATCTCATCCTCTGTCCTCCCCTTCTCCTCCTGCCCCCAATCCCTCCCAGCATCAGAGTCTTTTCCAATGAGTCAACTCTTCACATGAGGTGGCCAAAGTACTGGAGTTTCAGCTTTAGCATCATTCCTTCCAAAGAAATCCCAGGGCTGATCTCCTTCTGAATGGACTGGTTGGATCTCCTGGCAGTCCAAGGGACTCTCAAGAGTCTTCTCCAACACCACAGTTCAAAAGCATCAATCCTTTGGCGCTCAGCCTTCTTCACAGTCCAACTCTCACATCTGTACATGACCACAAGAAAAACCATAGCCTTGACTAGATGAACCTTTGTTGGCAAAGTAATGTCTCTGCTTTTGAATATGCTATCTAGGTTGGTCATAACTTTCCTTCCAAGGAGTAAACGTCTTTTAATTTCATGGCTGCAGTCACCATCTGCAGTGATTTTGGAGCCCAGAAAAATAAAGTCTGACACTGTTTCCACTGTTTCCCCATCTATTTCCCATGAAGTGGTGGGACCGGATGCCATGATCTTCGTTTTCTGAATGTTGAGCTTTAAGCCAACTTTTTCGCTCTCCACTTTCACTCTCATCAAGAGGCTTTTTAGTTCCTCTTCACTTTCTGCCATAAGGGTGGTGTCATCTGCATATCTGAGGTGATTGAGACTTCTCCCGGCAATCTTGATTCCAGCTTGTGTTTCTTCCAGTCCAGCGTTTCTCATGATGTAATCTGCATATAAGTTAAATAAACAGGGTGACAATATACAGCCTTGACATACTCCTTTTCCTATTTGGAACCAGTCTGTTGTCCCATGTCCAGTTCTAACTTGTTTCCTGACCTGCATACAAATTTCTCAAGAGGCAGATCAGGTGGTCTGGTATTCCCATCTCTTTCAGAATTTTCCACAGTTTCTTGTGATCCACACAGTCAAAGGCTTTGGCATAGTCAAGAAAGCAGAAATAGATGTTTTTCTGGAACTCTCTTGCTTTTTCTATGATCCAGCGGATGTTGGCAATTTGATCTCTGGTTCCTCTGCCTTTTCTAAAACCAGCTTGAACATCAGGAAGTTCACGGTTCACATATTGCTGAAGCCTGGCTTGGAGAATTTTGAGCATTACTTTACTAGCGTGTGAGATGAGTGCAATTGTGCAGTAGTTTGAGCATTCTTTGGCATTATCCATCACCTATTTTTGGTGTGGTGAGAACCCTTGGAATTTACTCTCTTAGCAAAATTTTAAATATATAGTACATTATTATTAACTATAGTCACAAGTACATTAGGTTTATATAACTTATTTATGCTTTGACTGGCATCTCCCCTTTTCCCCCAGGGCAATTTTTTGTTGTTGTTCTAATTATTTCAACATCAAATTTCTCCCCTCACTACTTTCAAATTCTGATAGATTAGGAGCAGTAGTGTAGAATATTATCATTGAAGTGTGCTGTTTTTTTACTGCATGAAATATTTTTAGACCCTGATGCTGGGAAAGATTGAGGGCAGGAGGAGAAGGGGATGACTGAGGATGACATGGTTTGATTGCATCACCAACGCGATGGGAATGATTTTGAATAGACTCTGGGAGTTGGTGATGGACAGGGAAGCCTGGCGTGCTACAGCTCATGGGGTTGCAAAGAGTCAGACATGACTAAATGACTGAACTGACCTGAACTCTGTTTTGTTCTGTTCAGACACCAAGTCATGACACCATGGACTGCAGCACACCAGGCTTCCCTGTCCCCAACCATCTCCCACAGTTTGTCCAACTTCATGTCCATTTCATTGTTGATGCCATCCAACCATCTCATCTTCTGTTGCCCTCTTTTCCTTCTATTTTCAATCTTTCTCAGCATCAGGATCTTTTCCAACAAGTTGGCTCATCACATCAGGTGACCGAAGTATTGGAGTTTCAGCTTCAGTCCTTCCAATGAATATTCAGGGTTTATTTCCTTTAAGATTGACTGGCTTGATCTCTTTGACGTCCAAGGGACTCCCAAGAGTCTTCTCTAGCACCACAGTTCAAAAGTAGCAATTCTTTGGTACTCTGTCTTTTTTATGGTCTAGCTCTCACAACCGTATGTTACGTCTGGAAAGACCATAGGTTTAACTATACAGACCTTTGTTAGTAAAATGATGTCTTTGCTTTTTAACACACTTGTCTAGGTTTTCATAGCTTTCCTGCCGAGGAGCAAGCATCTTCCAATTTCATGATGCAGTCACCATCTGCAGTGATTTTAGAGCCCAAGAAGAGGAAATCTGTTACTGCTTCCACATTTTTCCTTCTATTTGCCATGAAGTGATGGGGCCTGATGCCATGATCTTAGTTTTTGTTTGTTTGTTTTGTTTTGTTTGCTTTTAAGCATTTAGTTTTAAGCAGTCTCTTTCATTTTCCACATTCATACTCATTAAGAGGTTTTTTAGTTTCTCTTTGCTTTCTGCATTAGAGTGGTATCCTTTACATATCTGAAGTAGTTGATATTTCTCCCAGAAATCTTGTTTCCAACATGTAACTCATCCAGCCCTGCATTGCTCATGATATGCTCTGCATTAAATAAACATGGTGACAATACTCCTTAACATACACCTTTACCAATTTTGCACCAGTCAGTTGTTCCACGTCTGATTCTGTTTCTTCTTGACTCGTGTACAGGTTTCTCAGGAGATAGGTAAAATGGTCTTGTATTCTCATCTCTTTAAGAGTTTTCCACAATTTGTTATGATCCACACAGCCAAAGGCTTAAGTGTAGTCAATGAAACAATGGCAGATCTTTTTCTGGAATTCCCTTATTTTCTCTATGATCCAGCCAAAGTTGACAATTTGATATCTGGTTCCTCTGCTTTTTCTAAATCCTGCTTGGACATCTGTAATTTCTTATTTCATGTAATGCTGAAACATAACATGCAGGATTGTGAACATAACCTACTGGCATTGGGGGCGAGTGTAACTGGTGGCTTGAACATTCTTTATCACTGTGCTTCTTGGGAACTGGGATGAGGATTGATTCTTTCCAGTCCTATGGCCACTACTGGGTTTTCCAAATTTGCTGACATATTGAATGCAACACTTTGATAACATCATCTTTTAGTATTTTAAATAGCTTTGCTGAAATCCCATCATCTCCACTAGCTTTATTGGCAATGGTGCCTCCTAAGGGCCTCTTGAATTCAACTCCCGAATATCTAGCTCTGGGTGAGTGACCACACCATCTTGGTTATCTGGGTCATTAAGCTATTTTCATTTTGTACAGTTCTTCTGTGTATTCTTGCCATCTCTTCTTGATCATTTCTGCTCCTGTTAGGTCTTTACATTTTCTGTTTTGTTGTACCCATCTTTGGATGAAATATTTCTTTGACATTTCCAATTTTCTTGAAGAAATCTCTGGTCTTTCCCCTTCTGTTGTTTTCCTCTATTTCTTTGCAATATTCATTGAAGAAGGCCTTCTTGTCTCTCCCTGCTGTTCTCTGGAACTCTGCATTTAGTTTGGTGTACCTTTCTCTTTTTCCCTTGCTTTTCACTTCTTTTCTTTCCTCAGATATTTGTAAAGCCCCCTCAGACAACCACTTTGCCTTCTTCCTTTTCCTTTTCCTTTGGGATAGTTTTTGTTTTCATTCTTTCCTGCCTCCTGTGCAATAATATAGACCTCTGAACATAGGTCTTCAGGCACCCTGTTTACTAGATATAATCACTTGAATCTATTCATCACCTCCACTGTATATTCACAGGTGATTTGATTTAATTCGTACCTGACTTCCTTAGTGGTTTTCCCCACTTTCTTCAGTTTAAGCCTGAATTTTGCGATAAGGAGCTGATTATTTGAACCACAGTCAGCTCCAGGTCTTGTTTGACTGTATAGAGTTCCTCCATTTTTGTCTAAAAGAATGCAATCAATCTGATTTCGGCATTGACCATTTGGTGATGTCTACATGTAAAGTTGTCCCTTGCGTTGTTTAAAAAGAGTGTTTGCTATGACCAGTGAGCTCTCTTGGCAGAATTTTGTTAACCTTTGCCCTGCTTCATTTTGTACTCCAAGGCCAAACTTGTCTCTTACTCCAGGTATTTCTTGACTTTCTGCTTTTACATTCCAATCCCCTATGATGAATAGGATATATTTTTTTAGAGTTAGTTCTAGGAGGTCTTCATAGAACTGATCAACTTCAACTTCTTCAGCATAGGTGATTGGGGCACAGATTTGAATTACTGTGATGCTGAATGGTTTGCCTTGGAAACAAACTGAGATCATTCCGTCATTTTTGAGGTTACACTGAAGTACTGCATTTCAGAGTCTTTTGTTAATCATAAGGGTTATTCGATTTCATCTAGGGATTCTTGCCCACAATAGTATATGTAATGGTCATCTGAATTAAATTCACCCATTCTCATCCATTTTAGTTCACTGATTCCTAAGATGTTGATGTTTAATCTTGGTATCTCCTGCTTGACCATGTCCAACTTACCTTGATTCATGGACCCATTATCCCAGATTCCTATGCAATACTGTTCTTCACAGCATTGGACTTTAGTTTCACCACCAAACACATCCACAACCAGGCATCATTTCTGCTTTGGCCCAACTGCTTCATTCTCTTGGAGCTATTAGTAGTTGTCCTCCACTATTCCCCAGTAGCATATTGGACACCTTCAGACCCAGGGTTCCGCTTTGGGTGTCATATCTTTTTGCCTTTTTATACAGTTCATGGGATTCTCATAGCAAGTATACTGGGGAGGTTTGCCAGTTTCTCCTCCATCCCCACCAAAGTCCCTCTCAATTTCCTAGGTTTCTGCTCGCTTAGATATTCTATTACATCTTTTCTTACTATTGCAACCCAAAGGAAGTTTTATTTCTTTAAAACCTTGAACTGTGTTTAAGATCTATACAGTCTGGACATATCACTTAGCATTTGATAATGGCCAATTATATATATATATATATATATATATATATATATATATATATATATATACATTGCCAATCCTTTGAAATCGGCCTGAGTTTATTTTTCCATTGGACATGCAAGACTTAAATCTATTGTCATTATCTACCATTAAGTCATAAGGTAACAATGGAGATGGACCAAATGTCTCATAGTAACCTCGTCAAAGTCATGAACATTATAATTGGAAGTGATGGTAAAGCATTGGCTACCACGAGGGTGAATTTTCTTCTTGGCAGCAAAGTTGTACATTTTTTAAGTAATTAAAAGGTAATTATTATAGAAAAATTCAAAGTCTGTTTAAATATTTCACAGATAAAGCATTGAAGTCACCACTGGTTTCCCCATAACAAAATGCTAAGAAATAACTGCCCCTCTCAGCCCGTGAGCTACATCATTAATGTCATACACCAAACTTAGAGAGTCATTTCCTACTTCATCTTCCTGGATTTGCTATATAATATCTCCCCAAATTTCCCATTGAGCTTATATTTTTTATTACTTCAGCTCAACACAAAAAGTTAACTTGGGTATAGGAAATATTCATTTTTTAAACGAGAGTACTTTGCTTAGAAGGAGTCTTTGAAAAGAGCTCTGATGGATTCAGCAAGAACGTATGCTTTGATATGTTGAAAGAAACCTGCTTCACAAATAAGATGAGATTTTTTTTAATGCAAATGACCTCATACTGATATATGTTGCAGTGCATATATATTTGGATGATTTTTAAAAGAATTTCAGTATGGAAAGAAAGATCAGGAGAGCAGTAGAAAGCCAAGGAACCACACAAACACAATTCTAATAATCCTTAGCCTGAACAGTGTGGGAATCATGCTTCAGAAGTAGAGTGCCATTTCCAGAAGTAAAACCACTTAATGCAAGAGCTTCATATTGCATATAATAAAAAATGACAAAAACCAACACATGAGCTGCCACTCCCTACTCCTGTAGACAGGACAGATATAACATCAACAATTTCTTAATCTCTGTCTCTATCTCTAGCTATAAACAGTCATTTACATGCTTTCTCTATGCATATGTTTTTCTATGTTTTCTTTTTTTTTCAGGTGGTTTCATAAAAATGAAAGAATGAAATAATATGTAGTCTTCTACTCTGTCTTCTTCACTTAGGATAATGATCTTGAGGTTTATCCTTGTTGTTTATGTTAGTATTTTGTTCTTTATTTATTGATCAATTGTGCTCAGTTTATATAAAACATTTTGCGTATACTTTCATCATGTGATGCACACTGGGATTGGTTCTAATCTGGGGCTATTGTGAGTAATGCTCCCATGAAAACCTTTGCATACCTAACTGCTCTTGGTTGATTCCCAGGTGTGGAGTTGTTGGGTCATAATGGTAAATTTCTGCTTAATTTTCAAAAAGCTATCAGATTCCAAACTGGCTATCCAATTAACATTCCCTTTTAACCATCATTATAGGCACTAGTGGTAAAGAACCCATCTGTCAGTGTAGGAGACATAAGAGACATGCGTTCGATCCTTGTGTTGGGAAGTTCCACTAGAGGAAGGCATGGCAATCTACTCCAGTATTCTTGCCTGGGGAATTCCATGGACAGAAGAGCCTGGGGAACTAAAATCCATAGGGTCCCAAAGTGTCAGATATGACTGAAGCAACTTAGTGCACACACATAAAGAAGTTGTAACTTGTATACATACTTATAGTCTGTATTTTATGAGTATGGTTATAGTAGTTGGGTGTGAAGTGGAATCCTGTTTTACTTTTTTATTTTCATAATTGCTAAAAATCTTATGACTCTTCTGTTGTGCTTAATAGCCATTCCTAACAACTGCTTTATTGACTGTGCAAATCTCTATGCAGATTTTTTTACTTGATTTTTTTCCTCTGATTATTTAATTTAAAAATACTTTTATGTTTTCTGTATGCAAGTCATTTATTAGATATATAATCTGCAAATAATTTCTCCTAATTTGTGGCTTGTCTTTCTTTTTTGATGGCTTGTTTTTCTTTTTTTATTAGTTATTTTTTATGAATTGTTTTTGACATTGCACCTAAGAATTCTAGGAAATCCAAGTCCCTGAAAATTTTCTTAAGCCAGTACCACACTACCTTTACAATGTCAAAACTTCAGAAACAGTAAAATTAAAACTAGGCCAGTTAAGTAGTGTTTAGTAAGAAAGAGTTAATTGTGCACAAAAATACAATTTCCAAACTGAGAGTCTTCAAATTCAAAACTGATGTGAAGGTGAGGGCCAAAATGTTACAGGATAGTCTATAAAGTGAAAATGAGAAAGTTGTTTATCTTTTACAAAAATTGGATTACAATGAGGGTTTCCATTTGTGGAGTTGGGCGTTTAAATGATTATCTTATACCATTTTAGGAAGATAACATTTTTTGGCCATCAGAGGAACAAGGAATAACCAAAGTTTCCCTAATGTTCATAAAACAAGGTAGGTTTAGTTTTCCTCAAGGGACTTCCCTGGTAGCTCAGCTAGTAAAGAATCCACCTGCAATGCAGTGGACCTGGGTTCGATACCTGGGTTGGTAAGTCCCCTGGAAGAGGGCATGGCAACCCATTCAAATATTCTTGCCTGGAGAATTCCATGGACATAGGAGCCAGGTGGGCTACAGTTTTTAGGGTCACACAGAATCGGACACGACTGAAGTAACTAAGCGGCAGCAGCAGCAATTTTGCTTCGGGGCTCAACTGGTTTGGTTACTTGGGGGATTTTCAAATCACTTTATTTTAACAACTTGCATATTTGAAATCAAGTATGTAAGTTGCTTTTTCTTCTCTCCCTTCCCTTTTATTCTTTTTCTTCATTTTACTCAGCGCTTTCAAAACACATTTGCATTTGCTTTCTGCCTTCACTCTATTCTCTCTCATGACATCTCATCCATTTTCCTTATTTTCTGTAAATAAGTCTTTATCTCGGGAAACTTTTAAGATTTTCTCTTTATCTTTATGTTGTGTGTTTAATTTGTTTTAATCATGTGTGGGGTGCACTGAATCTGAATTTCTTTACTGTAATTTGATGTCTTTCATCAAATTCAGCCAATATTTCTTCCTATATATTTTTTTCACCCCATTTCCTCTTCTTTTGCTGCTTTTGGGTCTCCATATAAACAAATTTTAGGCTGACTTATTTGTTTTTCACAGATACTATGTTTTCCATTTTTGTTTTGTTTTTTCGTTTTTAGATAATTTCAATGTTCTGTCCTCACATTCACTAATTCTTTTTTGTGCTGTATCCATTCTGCTAATAAACTCATCAAAATTATTCTTGATCTCTGATGCCAATTTTCTCATTCTAGAATTTTTAACCAAAGTTGCTAATTTTATATTATTTTTTTATACACATTCTTTGTTATATCCTTTATTGTACTTACTGTTTTAAAGTTCATCTTTGATAATTTCAACATGAGTGCTTCTGTTTCTACTGATCATTTTGCCTTTTAATGACTCATCACACTTTTTTTTCCCTCATAATTCTGGTTGAACACAGGCATTATGTGAAAAAGAACTGGAAATAATAAAGTACATAATTTTTGTCTATGCAAGTGCATGCCTCTTTTTCGTTCAGACTGGCACCATGAAAAAGAGGTTGCTGAGTCAATCTAGTTTGTTGTGCTTGGTCTGGTTTTTGTTTGATCTATTCTATGGTTGAGCATGGTCTAGTCTCTGTTCTTACATTAAATTCAAATTTGCAAGTAATTTAATTAATTTGAGGATGGAATTTCAACCCTCCCCTTAGCAGAGCTTGGGATCTGAGTGCCTGGAAGTTTTATCTTTTTTCTCCTGTTCTACCTTCATATTCAGTTCATCCCGGGTACCCTCAAGCTATTCTCTCTCAAATCTGCTGCATCTTCTCAGCAACAGACTGCCATTGCCTAGGTCTTAATGTAAGTAAGAGACTGCCTAGGATTCTCTCTGAGCTTATGTTCTCTTCACAGATTTTAATGTGCCCAGGAACATCTGCTTTTTGGTGTTCTGTGACAGGGCTAGTCTCCATCATTACTCCTTCACTACTCTCTATGGTTACTGTCTCAAAATTCATCTAAAAACTGGAAGATTTACTCAAAGATGTCAAAACTCCTCCAGTTTATCTGTATCTAAGGCATTTGCAATCCTTTTTATAAACATTTACTAGATTACAATAATCTGAATATAATAATAATAATGATCTCTCCTCCCTCTAAATCCATAACTAAGTCATTAATGTAATTTTACCTGACAATAAATCCCTATGTTTAATTTACCTTTCAAGTTTGTTATAACACTTATATGTTCATTTTATAATAAATATATTAAGTATATTAAGACATAACATATATTATCTAAATCTAGGAAATCTATAGCCAAACACTTGTAGAAAAAATAATTGGGTCAGTACTTGTATCCCATCATCCAGAATACAGCTAAATGTATATTTCATTAAAAACTTTCATTTCTTTCTGTGGACATGACAATTTTACTGAACAATGTCAAGTAATTGCAAAATAAAATATTTCAGTTAAACACATACAATATTATTTCCATATTTTTACAATATCATTATTGTGTGATGAATAGAGTAAATAGTTATGCAATAGATAATTGCTCCTAAAATCTAGTATAACACAGCAATTTTGATTCTGTAAGCTATATTTTTTGAAAACCAAAGATCGGCAATGATTGAATACTTTGATCTATAAAGAATGCTACATATATTGAAAGGCATGAGACATGGCTACTGTAATCTTTTCATTTGTAAAAAAATTATGTTTTCTAATCCAAACTTCAAATGTTAAAACTAGAAAACAGAAGTCTAGTTTATAGTTATCCATGTGTTGATTTAAAAATAAAAATCACCAGAATGATAATATGAAAATTATCATAAACTTTGTGTTACAGGTGTTCTACTAGACCACTTAGAAATAGACATTAAATCAATAGCAGAAGGTTTCAGAATATAAGGATTACTGATAATTCTACATTTTGTGTAATATGCATTATACCAATGTAAATTGATTTTGTATTTATCAATGGCAGTGCCACTTTCTACACCTCAGATACAAGTAAAAAAAAAAAAAAATGAAGTATTTTCTCCCTGAAATACACTTTTGCTCTCTCTTATATGAACTCATGAAACCAGCACAGGAACTTGAATATCACAAAGATAATGCAGTACCATAAAGTGGCTTTATTTTGTAAGATCACCATAATAGAGCACTATAAACTGAGTGCTTTGTTAGAGAAATGTATATTCTTTGCAGTTTGAAATCTAGAATTCCCAATTCAAGGTGTTGATAGGATCATGTTCCTTTAAAAACCTCTACAGGAGGGTCTTTCCTTCCTTCTTCCAGCTTCTGGTAACAGTAAATGTCCATGGCTTTCAGCAGCATAATTCCAATCTCTCCTATCAACCTCAAATGGACCTCTTCTTTGTCTCTTCACATTGTCCATATTGTCTTGCGCTTCTCTGGGTCCAAATTTCTTTCTTCTCATAAAAACACAAGTCATATTCAGTTAAGGGTCAATGATACTTCAACATCACTTCAACTTAACTAATTACATCTTCCACAATTCTATTCCCAAGTACAGTCATATACAGGGGTATTGGGGTGAGAATATATATTTTGAAGAGAAAATCCAACCCATAAAATGAATATTTGTGAATCATCAGTGTTCATTTCTGTCATAGGAGGTCAGTCTTATTTCCCAAGAGAAGATCTCCTGGGGATCTTCTGCACAGATCTGTAGTTCTCAGCTAAATTCATGTGTAATAATCTGAGCTTTTCCACAGCAAATACCATCACAGTTCAGTTCAGTAAAATTCAGTTCAATTGCTCAGTCATGTCCAACTCTTTATGACCCCATGGACTGCAGCATGCCAGGCTTCCCTGTCCATCACCAATTTGCGAAGTTTGCTTAAACCCATGTCAACTGAGTTGGTGATGCCATCCAACCATCTCATCCTCTGTCATTCCCCTTTCTTCCTGCCCTCAATCTTTTTCAACATCAGGGTCTTTTCCAAAGAGTCAGTTCTTCACATCAGGTGGCCAAAGCACTGGAGCTTCAGCTTCAGCATCAGTCCTTCCCATGAATACTCAGGACTGATATACTTTAGGTGGACTGGTTTGATCTCCTTACAGTCTAAGGGATTCTCAAGAGTCTTTTCCAACACCAGAGTTCAAAAGCAACAATTCTTTGGCATTCAGCTTTCTTTATGTTCCAACTCTTGAATCCATACGTGACTACTGGAAAAACCATCGCTTTGACTAGAAAGACCTTTGGCGGCAAAGAAATATCTCTGCTTTTTAATATGCTGTTGAAGTTTATCACAGCTTTTCTTCTAAGGAGCAAGTGCCTATTAATTTCATGGCTGCAGTCACTATCTGTAGTGATTTTGGAACCCTAGAAAATAAAGTCTCTCACTGTTCCTGTTGTCTCCCCATCTAATTGCCATGAAGTGATGGGACCAGATGCCATGATCTTAGTTTTTTGAAAGCTGAGTTTTAAGCCAGCTTTTTCACTCTCCTTTTTCACTTTCATTAAGAGGTTCTTAGTTCTTCACTTTCTGCCATAGGGTGGTGCCATCTATATATCTAAGTTTATTGATATCTTTCCTGGAAATCTTGGTTCCAGCTTGTGCTTCATCCAGCCCAGCATTTTGCATGATATACTCTGCATATAAGTTAAATAAGCAGGGTGACGATATACATCCTTGATGTACTGTTTCCCAATTTTGAACCAGTCTATTGTTCCATGCCCAGTTTTAATTGTTGCTTCTTGACATTCATACAGATTTCTCAGGAGGCAGTTCAGGTGGTCTGGTATTCCCATCTCTTGAACAATTTTCCACAGTTTGCTGTGATCCACACAGTCAAAGGCTTTAGTATAGTCAATGAAGCAGAAGTAGATGTTTTTTTTAGAATTCTCTTGTCTTTCCTATGACTCAATGGATGCTGGTCATTTGATCTCTGGTTCCTCTGCCTTTTCTAAATCCAACTTGAACATCTGTTAAGTTCATGGTTCAGGTATTGCTGAAACCTGGCTTGGAGAATTTTGTTCATTACTTTGCTAGCATGTGAGATGAGTGCAGTTGTGTGGAAGTTTGAGTATTCTTTGGTGTGATCTTTCTTTGGGATTGGAAAGAAAACTGACCTTTTCCAGTCCCGTGGACACTGCTGTGTTTTCCAAATTTCCTGGCATATTGAGTGCCTCACTTTCACAGAATCATCTTTTGGGACTTGTAATAACTCAGCTGGAATTCCATCACCTCCACTAGCTTTGCTCAAAGTGATGTTTCCTAAGTCTCACTTGATTTAACACTCCAGGATGTCTGGCTCTTGATGAGTGATCACACCATCATGATTATCTGGATCATTATGATCTCCTTTTTACTGTTCTTCTGTGTATTCTTGTCACATCTTCTTAATATCTTCTGCTTCAGATATAATGATATAATGGTCATTTGAATTAAATTAACCCATTCTTGTGTATTTTAGTGCACTGATTTCTAAATTTGTCAACAGTAGGAAATAAGTCATTAAGGTTAGTTTCTTTTTAATATAATAGATTTATAGTTAATTTATATTAATCATATCTTACATTTAAATATATTTAAAATTTTGTATCATATGTTTTTATTAGATGTTATAAGATATTTTGAAAAACTGGCAAAAAACATAAAATAAAAGTAAAGTAAAGTAAATTTGGTCAGTCGTGTCCGACTCTTTGCAACCCCGTGGACTGTAGCCCACCAGGCTCCTCCATCCATGGGATTCTCCAGGCAAAAATACTGGAGTGGGTTGCCATTTCCTTCTCCAGGGGATCTTCCCAACCCAGGGATCAAACCCAGGTCTCCTGCATTGCAGTCAGGTGCTTTAACCTCTGAGCCACCATGGAAGCATACATTACTAAATTTCAGAGTGTAACTCTTTTTTGTTTATATGATTCAATTATACATATGCATATATGGTATTTTTGAAATTGTTTTCCATTATACTTGATAACAAGATTGACTATAGTTCCCTGTCCTATACAGTAAATCATTGTTGCTTGTTGTGTATATCTATATATTTTTAAATTAGGAATCTAGCATTCTATTTATATTAAGTCAAACAAATGGAATCAAAATGTCATACATTTTTTAACTAGGTAAAAATTCAGAAGTTTTCTAAAATATATATATGTGTATATTATATGTACACAAAAGTTTTTCTACTACTATGTTTGATAAAGACTTCAGAAAAGCATCAGAAAAAGAGATGGATAAGTTGGAAAACATAAACTAAATGAAATGGGAGCACTGAATATGAAACAGAAAAAGTGAAACAAACTAACTAAAAGTAAAAGTAAAATATCCCCATATAGTCCTTTTTAAATATATATATATATATTTATTGAGGCATAATTGACTTACAATGTTTCAGGTGCAGAGCAAGGTGATTTGGTTATACAGAAACATATATTATTTTTGAAACTGTTTTTCATAATAAGCTATTACAAGATACTGACTATAATTCCCGATGCTATACAGTGAACCTTTGTTGCTTGTAGCATATCTATTTTTTAATTAGAAATCTAGCATTCTATTCATACTAAGTCAAACAAGTAGAATCAAAATGTCATAATATTTTAGTTAGGCAAAAATTCATAAGTTTTAAAATATATATATTGTATATGTTTATATATACATAAATATATAATGTGTATATATATATTTTTCTACTAGCTTTTCTACTAGCATACATATATATATATTTATATATACATATATAAATACATAGAGTTTATATATACATATATATAAATATATATAATGTTTATATATATACGTTATATATGTCTATATATAATGTTTATATATACACATATAACTATATTTATATATTAAAACATATATACATAGTTTATGTATACATATATATATTATGTATATAATGTGTATATACATATACACATATATACATTTTTATACTATGTATATATATATATATATATACATTTTTCTACTAGCTTTTCTACCATACTTGATGGCTTGAGAAAGAACAACAACAACAACAACAAAGATATGGAAAAGTTTGAGAACATAAGCTAAATGAAATGGGAGCACTGAATAAGATATAGAAAAATAAACTAGATAAAAGTAAAAATTTATCATATAGTCCAGTTTTTTTTAAACATGATTGCTCATTAGAAACATATCTGGAGCTCTGGCAAAAAGAAAAAAAAAATAGCATTTCCTGGGCATTTGTATTTTTCAAAATATTCCAAGAGAATTCTCATATGCATCTGGATTTTAAAAAGTGATTACAGATTTTTCTATTAAATGGTATAGCTCTTTTTTTAGAGGATGAACATTCTTTGACTTTACCTGAGCTACTTACAGGTGTTTTCTAAAGCCAAACAGTTTCTTCTTGCTTAGTACTTGTAGGTCTGTTTCCACTTGCTACCCATTGAAGGCCAAACCC
Organism: Bos indicus x Bos taurus; assembly: GCF_003369695.1. Lineage (NCBI taxonomy): Eukaryota > Metazoa > Chordata > Mammalia > Artiodactyla > Bovidae > Bos > Bos indicus x Bos taurus. The sequence goes on from NC_040099.1 coordinate 16,469,356, forward strand.
TGCTGAGGGTGATATGACTATCAGCTATTTTTAAAGATAGCCTTCAACAATACCTAAGAGCAAATTGGAGCCCAGAACCCTTTGGATGAATGAAAGGTGGAGGAGGAAGTGTCAATTGGTATTAGAAATTACAGTCCTCATCACTAACCAGTTTTAAAACTATGTCCAAAAGCATTATAGCTTCAAATGTTAGTAAGTTTTAGTGTTCTTCCACATTCTTTGATATCAGTGTTGATGATAAAAGTAAAATTGAAGTAAAAACCACATCGAAGAAAAAGAAAGAATTAAAAGAATTGCTCTCTGTAGTTTGTTCACCAACCGTACCTTCTACATTTTCCTACTGAATGATTTTTGCCACCACAATATAATGAGTATATCCTTCTCAATACTATCTCCGGCAAAACCTATTCTGCAAATAAATGGAGTTAACATATTATATTCTTACTTTAATGGTTTGACACTAGAATGAAAGAGTATTACATATTTATCCCCAAACCCTCTCTCTTTCTATATGATTCCCTCTCTTAGAATTACCGTTCTCTGGATATACAGTGAATTACTTCAGCTTTGTAATATATAATAATTCTGGTTAACACATCCATTAAGTGTTCAATGTTCTATACATATGAGCAAAGATAGATTGCTCAGTCACTAAATCATGTCTGAGTTTTTGTGACTCCATGGACTATAGTCTTCAAGGATCCTCTGTCCATGGGATTCTCCAGGCAAGAATACTGGAGTAGGTCACCATTTCCTCCTCCAGGGCATCTTCCTGACTCAAGAATTGAACCCACATCTCCTGCATCTCCTACATTGGCAGGGCGACACATTACCACTGAGCCACTGGGAGCCAAAGATAGATTAGGTCACTGTTGACAATAACCAGGTGGTTATTTCTTCATCTGATTTTTTCCTGAAGATTGGGAATATTTATTCAGTTTCCTTGCTGTCTTTTAAATTTTGACCACTTTCCATGACATTAACTGATTATTAACTATTTTACCTGTTTGAAAGCCAGGTGATTTGAATAAAAGTTACTAGAAGCAAAATCATACATTTCAAATGAAATTTACCAGTAGGAGAAAGAGGAAATATATCTCATTTCTAGTTTTTCTCTTAAACTTATAATCAGAACAATTCTTTAGATAATCCAAGCAGAAATCTTATGGCTTGAGTTGAATGAATTTTATTGTATTATTTTTCCTTTGAAAGATTGAGGATTCTGTTGTCGTGGTATTGTCTTTATCTCCTTGAGGTCTCAGTTCTCAGAGGTGTTTTAATTAAAATTACAAGCAAAGCATTATAATACTCATATTTTATCCCCTGCACTATGCAATGTGTACTGGCATAAGACAAATTGGTAATTTAAATTCATTAGAATATAACCTCTTCTCAATATAATAATAATAAAACTAATTTTTCAACATCTATTTTCTCTAATTGTTGTTGTTCAGTCACTAATGTCCACCTGTTTATGAGCCCATGGTCTGCAACACACCAGGCTTCCTTGTCCTTCAATATCTTCCAGAGTTTGCTCAAACTCATGTCCATTGAATCAGTGATGCCATCTAACCATATTATCTTCTGTTGTTCAGTTCTCCTTCTGCCTTCAATAATTCCAAGCATCAGGGTCTTTTCCATTGAGTTGGCTCTTTGCATCTGGGGGACAAATTATTGGAGCTTCAGCTTCAGCGTCAGTCCTTCCAATGAGTATTCAGAGTTGATTTCCTTTCAGATTGACTGCTTTGATTACCTTGCTGTCCAAAGGACTATCAAGAATCTTTTCCAGCACCACAATTCAAAAGCATCAAATTTTCAGCACTCAGCTTTCTTTACGGCCCAACTCTCACATCCATGCATGATTGCAGGAAAAAAAAAAAAAATAGCTTTGACTATACAGACATTTGTCAGCAAAGAGATGTCTCTGTTTTTTAAAGCACTGTTTAGGTTTGTCAGAGGGTAGACAGAATAAAAATCACAATGGCAGAAAACAAACCAACATGATTACATGTGTCACAGCCTTATGTAACTCAATGAAAATATGAACCATGCCATGTAAGGCCACCCAAGACTGACAGGTCATGGTGGAGAGTTATGACAAACATGGTGCCCTGGAGAAGGAAATGGCAAGCCACTTCAGGATTCTTGCCTTGAGAACCTCATGAACAGTATGAAAAGACAAAAAGGTATGACACTGAAAGATGAAACCCCCAGATCAGAGAGTGCCACAGGAGAAGAGTGGGGAAATAAGGCCAGAAGAAATGAAGAGGCTGAACCAAAGTGAAAATGATGCCCAGTAGGGTATATGTCTGGTGGTAAAAGTAAAGTTTGATTTGATAAAAAAAACATTATTGCATAGGAACCTGGAATGTTATGTCCATGAATCAAGATAAATTGAAAGTGGTCAAACAGGAGATGACAAGAGGGACCATTGATTATTTTAGGAATCAGTGAGCTAAAATGAACAGAAATGGGTGCCTTTAATTCAGGTAACCATTATATCTACTAAAATGGGCAAAAAATCCCTTAGAAGAAATGGAATAGCCCTCATAGCAAAAACCAACCAAACAAATAAACAAAACACAGTATTTGGGTACAACCTTAAAAGTGACAGAATGATCTCGGTTCCTTTTCAAGGCAAGACATTCAACGTCACAGAAATCGAAGTTTATGTCCCAAGCCCTAATGCCAAAGAAAATTAAGTTAATGGTTCTATGAAGACCTACAAGACCTTCTAGAACTAACACCAAAAACAAACAAACAAAAAAAGGTGTCCTTCTCATCATAGGGGACTGGAATGCAAACATAGGAAGTCAAGACATACCTGGAATAACAGGCATGTTTGGTCTTGGAATATAAATTGAAGTAGGTCAAAGGCTAACAGAGTTTTGCTTAGAGAATGCACTAGTCATATCAAACACCCTCTTCCAACAACACAAGAAATGACTACACATGGACATCACCAGATAGTCAATATTGATACGATTTATTATATTCTTTGTACCCAAAGATGGAGAAGCTCTATATTTTCAGCAAAAACAAGACCAGCAGCTGACTATGGCTCAGATCATGAGCTTCTTATTGCTAAATTCAGGCTTTAATTGAAGAAAGTAGGGAAAAAAACTAGACCATTCAGTTATGACCGAAATCAAATCCCTTATGATTATACAGTGGAAGTGACAAATAGACTCAAGGCATTAGATCTGATAGGCAGAGTACCTAAAAAAATCTATGGACAGAGGTTTGTAACACTACAGGAGGTGATGACTAAAACCACCCCCAAGGAAAAGAAATGCAAGAAGGCAATATGGTGGCCTGAGGGGCCCTTACAAATAGATGATAAAAGAAGGGAAGTGAAAGGCAAAGGAGAATGGGAAGGATATACCCAACTAAATGCAGAGTTCCAAAGAATATCAAGGAGAGATAAGAAAGACTTCTTAAGTGAACAATGCAGGGAAGGAAACAATAGAATGGTAAAGACTAGAGATCACTTCAAGAAAATTAGAGATACTGCGGGAAGATTTCATGCAAAGATGAGCACAATAAAAGACACTCACCACGCCAAAAAATTTAGAAAAATCAGCAGTGGCCACAGAACTTAGAAAGTTCAGTTTTCATTCCAATCTCAAAGAAGGGCAATGCCAAATAACATTCAAACTACAGCACAATTGTGCTCATTTTACAGGCTAGGAAGGTAATGCTCAAAATCCTCAAGCTAAGCTTCAACAATACAGGAACCACAAACTTCCAGATGTACCAGGTAGATTTAGAAAAGGCAAGGGAACAGAGGTTAAAATAACAACATCTGTTGGATCAAAGAAAAAACAAGAGAATTCCAGAAAACACATTTACTTCTGCTTCACTGACTATACTAAAGGCTTTGACTGTATGGATCAAAACAAACTGTGGAAAATTCTTCAAGAGATGGGAATACCAGAACACCTTACCTGCCTCCTGAGGAACCTGTATGCATATCAAGAAACAATAGTTAGAGCCAGAGGTGGAACAATGGACAGGTTCCAAACTGAGAAAGAAGCATGTCAAGTCTGAATATTGTCACCCTGTTTATTTAACTTAGATGCAGAGTGCTGTGTTGTGTGCTTAATCACTGTGCTGTGTGCTTAGTTGCTCAGTCATGTCTGACTCTTTGTGACCCTAGGGACTGTTGCCCCCCAGGATCCTCTGTCCATGGGGACACTCCAGGAAAGAATATTGGAGTAGTTTGCCATGTCCTCCTCCAGGGGATCTTCTCAACCCAGGGATCGAACCCAGGTCTGCCTCAATGCTGGTGAATTCTCAGAGGCACTGTTGGAAATCCAAGAATACTGGAGTGAGTAGCCTATCTCTTCTTCAGGGGATGTTCCCAACACAGGAACTGAACCAAGGTCTCCTACTTCAGTAGGAGGTAGGAGTAGGACTCTGCTACTCTCCTTCTACAAAGAATTGCAGGCAGATTCTCTACCAGCTGAGCTACCAGGGAAGCCCCTATATGCAGAGTACATCATGCAAAATATTGGACTGGATGAAGTTCAAGCTGGAATCAAGATTGTTGGGTGAATATCAATAACTTTAAATATACAGATGACACCATCCTAAAGACAGAAAGTGAAGAAGAACTAAACAACCTCTTTATAAATATGAAAAAGAAGAGTGAGTGAAAAAGCTTGTTTAAAACTCAACTTTCAAGAAAACTAAGATCATGGCATCCAGCCCCATCACTTTATGGCAAATAGGTGGGGAAACTATGGAAACAGTGATAAACTTTATTCTCCTGGGCTCCAAAATCACTGTGGACAGTGCCTGTAACCATGAACTTTAAAGACACTGGTCCTTGGAAGAAGAGCTATGACAAACCTAGACAGTGTATTAAGCACTGGCATCATTTTGTCAACAAAAGTCTGTAACGTGCCTATAGTCAAAGCTATGGTTTTTCCAGTAGTCATGTACCAATGAGAGAGTTAGACCATAAAAAAGGCTGAGCCCAAAAGACATGATGATTTCAAACTGTGGTGCTGAAGAAGACAAGAGTCGGCAAGGAGATCACACCAGTCAATCCTGAGGAAATCACCCATAATGTTCCTGAAAGGACTGATGATGAAGCTGAAGCTCCAATACTTTAGCCACCAGATGTGAAGGGGTGACTCATTGGAAAAGACCCTGATGTTGGGAAAGACTGAGGGCAAGAGGAGAAGGGGACAACAGAGGACAAGTTGTTTGGATGGCATCATGGACTCTGTGGACATGAGTCTGAGCAAACTCTGAGATAGTGAAAGACAGGAAAGCCTGACATGCTGCAGTCCATGGAGTCATAAAGAGTGGACCCAGCTAAGCAACTGAACAACAAAATGGTTTGCCATAGCTTTTCCCCAAGGAACATGTCTTTTAATTTTCTGGTTTCAATCACCATCTGCAGTGATTTTGGAGCCCAAGAAGATAAAATCTGCCACTGTTTCCAAGTTTTTCTCATCTATTTGCCATGAAGTGATGGGACCAGATGTCATGATCTCAGTTTTTTGAATGTTGAATTAAGACATCTTTTTCACTCTTCTCTTTCACCATCACCAACAGGCTCTTAATTCCTCTTCACTTTCTGCCATTAGAGTGGGTATTGATATTCTCTTGGGAATCTGGATTCCAGTTTGTGATTCTTGCAGCCTGGGATTTCACATGCTGTTCTCTGCATATAAGTTAAACTAGCAGGGTAACGATATACAGTCTTGATGTACTCCTTTTTCAAGTTTGAACCAGTTAATTGTTCCATGTCTGTATTAACTGTCACTTCCTGTTTCACACATAGGTTTCGTAGGAGACAGGTAAGGTGGTCTGTTATTCCCATCTCTTGAAGACTTTCCCACAGTTTGTTGCAGTCCACACAGTCAAAGGCTTCATAGTCCACGAAGCCTAAGTAGATGTTTTCCTGGAATTTTCTTGCATTTTCTATGATCCAGTGGATATTGACAATTTGATCTCTGGTTCTTTTGCCTTTTCTAAATCCAGCATCTGGAATTCTCTATTCACATACTGTTGGAGCCTACATTGAAAAATATCAAGCCTTACCTTGCTAGCATGTGAAATGAGCACAATTGTAGGGTAGTTTGAACATTCTTTGGCTATGTCAAGTCATTTTCTGTAATGTTTCTGGCTCTCTCATGATTAGTTCCTAATTTCTTCATGATGTTTTCCCAACAGTCTTTTTTTTTTTTTCTCATCAATGTCCTTTATTTTTTTTAAATTTTATTTTATTTAACTTTACAATATTGTATTGGTTTTGCCATATATCAAAATGAATCTGCCACAGGTATACATGTGTTCCCCATCCTGACCCCTCCTCCCTCATCCCTCCCCATACCATCCCTCTGGGTCGTCCCAGTGCACCAGCCCCAAGCATCCAGTATCGTGCATCGAACCTGGACTGGTGACTCGTTTCACATATGATATTATACATATTTCAATGCCATTCTCCCAAATCATCCCACCCTCTCCCTTTCCCACAGAGTCTAAAAGACTGTTCAGACAATGATGTAAAGAACAGTCTTTCCCAACAGTCTTGAAGACAAAAATTTTCACCTATCACCTAAGTTTCTTCAATGTAGGCTACCTTCTAATTCTCAATCTCTCACCTCAATAGCCACCTACATATGATAATTTAGTTTTTGGATTTGAACCAACGTTTTTTTGTAATTTAAAGGGTATTTTTACATCATTTCATTCATCCTAAAATGTTGCTAGGAATTTTTTCAAAATGAAATTCAAATTCAGGTAGATCAAGTGATTAATCACATTAAGCTGCCTTGCACACATGACACTGGGTCTGGGACTTGGGATTTAGTACATTGGAGCCCAACTTTATTTATTTATTATTATTTTTTAATTTTATTTTATTTTTAAACTTTACAATATTGTATTAGTTTTGCCAAATATCGAAATGAATCCGCCTGCACAACAAAGGAAACTATTAGCAAGGTGAAAAGGCAGCCTTCAGAATGGGAGAAAATAATAGCAAATGAAGCAACGGACAAACAACTAATCTCAAAAATATACAAGCAACTCCTACAGCTCAACTCCAGAAAAATAAATGACCCAATCAAAAAATGGGCCAAAGAACTAAATAGACATTTCTCCAAAGAAGACATACAGATGGCTAACAAACACATGAAAAGATGCTCAACATCACTCATTATCAGAGAAATGCAAATCAAAACCACTATGAGGTACCATTTCATGCCAGACAGAATGGCTGCGATCCATAAGTCTACAAGCAATAAATGCTGGAGAGGGTGTGGAGAAAAGGGAACTCTCTTACACTGTTGGTGGGAATGCAAACTAGTACAGCCACTATGGAGAACAGTGTGGAGATTCCTTAAAAAACTGGAAATAGAGCTGCCTTATGATCCAGCAATCCCACTGCTGGGCATACACACTGAGGAAACCAGAAGGGAAAGAGACATGTGTACCCCAATGTTCATCGCAGCACTGTTTATAATAGCCAATTTTATTTATTTTTCATTATATTATAGTGTTCTAAACACAGTTGATTGCATTGTACACTGCTAATGTACTTATACTGGTAAGTGAATCATGTCTTCAGGAGGTCAAAGGAAAAAATAACTGATTTCCAGTATCTAAGTATAGAAAAGCAAAGTTTCCTGATATTCTCTTCCTTTATACTGTGCAATAGAATTGTAAATTAGTAAAAGAAAATGTGTTATACATAGACAACAGCATTGTCTAACTCAATGAAACTATGAGCCATGCTGTGTAGGGCCACCCAAGACAGATGGCTCATGGTGGAGAGTTCTGACAAAATGTGGCCTACTGGAGAAGAGAATGAAACCAGTAGAACCCCAAGAACAGTATGAAAAAGCAAAAAGATAGGACATTGAAAGATGAACTTGCCAGGTCGGTTAGGTGCTCAATATGCTACTGGAGATCAGTGGAGAAATAACTCCAGAAAGAATGAAGAGATGGAGCCAAAGCAAAAGCAACACCCAGTTGTGGACATGACTGGTGATGGAAGCAAGGTCTGATGCTGTAAAGAGCAATATTGCATAGAAACTTTGAATGTTAGGTTCATGAATTAAGGCAAATTGGAAGCAGTCAAATTTTCCTTTTGATGGCAAGAGTGAACATCAACATTTTAGGAATCAGCAAACTAAAATGAACTGGAATGGATGAATTTAACTCAGATGATCATTATCTAATACTGTGGGCAAGAATCCCTTAGAAGAAATGGAGTAGCCATCATAGTCAAAAAAAGAGTTCAAAATGCAGTACTTGGATGCAATCTCAAAAATGTCAGAATGATTTCTGTTCATTTCCAAGGCAAAAAATTCAATATTATGATAATCCAAGTCTATGCCCCGACCAGTAATGCTGAAGAAGCTAAACCTAAGAAAGTTCTATGAAGATCTAGAAGACCTTTTAGAACTAACACCCACAGAAGATGTCATTTTCAATATAGTGGACTGGAACACAAGAAATACCTGGAGTAACAGGCAAATTTGGCCTTGGAGTACAGAATAAAGCAGGGCAAAGGCTAATAGAGTTTTGCCAAAAAAAAAAAAAAACACACTGGTCATAGCAAACATCTTCCAACAACACAAGAGAAGACTCTACATATGAACATCACCAGATGGTCAACAACAATATCAGATTGATTGTATTCTTTGTGGACAAAAATGGAGATGCTCTATACAGTCAGCAAAAACAAGACCAGGAGCTGACTGTGGCTCAGATCATGAACTTATTGCCAAATTCAGACTTAAATTGAAGAAAGCAGAGAAAACTACTTAGCCATTCAGGTATGATCTAAATCAAATCACTTATGATTATACAGTAGAAGTGAGAAATAGATTTAAGGGCCTAGATCGGATAGACAGAGTGCCTAATGAACTATGGACTGAGGTTTGTGACCTTGTACAGAACATAGGGATCAAGACCATCCCCAAGAAAAAGAAATGCAAAAAAGCAAAATGGCTGCCAGAGGAGGCCTTAGCAATAGCTGTGGAAAGAAGAGAAGCAAAAGGCAAAGGAGAAAAGGAAACATATACCCTTTTGAATGCAGAGATCCAAAAATAGCAAGGAGAGATAAGAAAGCCTTTCTCAGTGATCAGAGCAAAGAAAGAGAGGGAAAAAAACAGAATGGAAAAGACTAGAGATCTCTTCAAGAAAATTAAATATAACAAGGGAACATTTCATGCAAAGATGGGCTCAATAAAGGACAGAAATGGTATGGACCTAACAGAAGCAGAAGATATTCAGAAGAGGTGGCGAGAATACACAGAACTGTACATAAAAGATCTTCATGACCCAGATAATCATGATGGTGTGATCACTCACCTAGAGCCAACATCCTGGAATGTGAAGTCAAGTAGGCCTTAGGAAGCACCACTACGAACAAAGCTAGTGGAGGTGATGAAATTTCAGCTGAGCTATTTCAAATCCTAAAAGATGATGCTATGAAAGTGTTGCATTCAATATGCTAGCAAATTTGGAAAACTCAGCAGTGGTCACAGGACTGGAAAAGGTCAGTTTTCATTCCAATCCCAAAGAAAGACAATGCCAAAGAATGCTCAAACTACCACATGATTGCACTCATCTCACACACTAGTAAAGTAATGCTCAAAATTCTTCAAGCCAGGCTTCAACAGTATGTGAACTTCCAGATGTTCAAGCTGGATTTAGAAAAAGCTGAGGAACCAGAGATCAAATTGCCAACATCAGCTGGATCATCGAAAAAGCAAGAGAGCTCCAGAAAATCATCTGTCTCTGCTCTATTGACTATGCCAAAGCCTTTGACTGTGTGGATCACAATAAACTGGAAAATTCTGAAAGAGATGGGAATACCAGACCACTTTACCTGCTTCCTGAGAAATCTGTACGCAGGTCAGGAAGCAACAGTTAGAATTGGACATGGCACAACAGACTGGTTCCAAATAGGAAAAGGAGTACGTCAAGGCTGTATATTGTCACCCTGCTTATTCAATTTATATGCAGAGTACACCATGAGAAACGCTGGGCTGCATAAAGCACAAGCTGGGATCAAGATTGCCAGGAGAAATATCAATAACCTCAGCTATGCAGATGACATCACCCTTATGGCAGAAAATGAAGAAGAACTAAAGAGCCTCTTGATGAAAGTGAAATAGGATAGTGAAAAAGTTGCCTTAAAGCTCAACATTCAGAAAACTAAGATAATGGCATCTGGTCCCATTACCTCATGGGAAATAGATTGGGAAACAGTGGAAGACTTTATTTTGGGGGGCTCCAAAATCAACGCAGATGGTGACTTCAGCCATGAAATTAAAAGACCCTCACTCCATGGAAGGAAAGTTATGACCAACATAGACAACATTAAAAAAAAGAGACATTACTTTGCCAACAAAGGTCCATCTAGTCAAAGCTATTGTTTTTCCAGTAGTCATGTATGGATGTGAGTGTTCGACTATAAAGAAAGCTGAGTGGGGAACAATTGATGCTTTGAACTGTGGTGTTGGGGAAGACTCTTGAGAGTCCCTTGGTCTGCAAAGAGATTCAACCAGTCCATCCTAAAGGAAATCAGTCCTGAATATTCATTGGAAGGACTGATGTTGATGCTGTAACTCCAGTAATTTGGCCACCTGATGCGAAGAACCGACTCATTTGAAAAGACCCTGATGCTGGGAAAAATTGAAGGTGGGAGGTGAAGGTGATGAGAGAGGATGAGATAGTTGGATGGCATCACTGACTCAGTGGACATGAGTTTGAGTAAACTCCAAGAGTTGGTGATGGACAGAGAGGCATGGCATGCTGCAATCCATGGGGTTGCAAAGATTCAGACATGACTGAGCGACTGAACTGAAATGAACTGAAAAGAAAATGTGAATCACAAAATTGATTGGAAAAGAGAAAAGCAGTGCCTTGTGAATGTGTCCTGAAATAAAGTGGTTGGGCACAAATAAATGTCAGAGAGGGAATCATGATCAAGGGGGGAAAATCCTAAGATTTTCATTTTCACTGTCCTATAATTGGGTGATGTTTTGAATTTTTCATTGATGATCTTTTTACATTTCGTTTTGAAACAGAGAAGGTATTTGCCCGGGTAGTCATTTGACCATGTTGACCAAGGATTTCCACAGTTATACAGACTAACCTAACTACTTTTGACTTAAAAATGTGACTACCATACTGGAATATTCTAAATGAGAGTACTTCTTACATGATCAGTCCTTTAACACTAAGATATAGCACATATAAAGGCAGGATCACATTCCAGTGTACTACAGCAAGTACCAAAATATATATTTGCAGGTTTCTGCAGCAGTTGTTTTATTCATGCCAGTCACCTGTTGTGTGTGTGTTTGTGTGTGTGTTTGCTTGAATTTTTAAATTAAATTATTTACCCATACTATCCATTGGATTTGTATAATACTTATGTTCTCCACATGAATTAATATGATGGAAATTCTTCAGTATTTATATATATATATATATATATATATATATATATGAACAAATGGGATATTTACAAGATTCTCATTCAGAGCCCTAAGTGTTAGCCTCAAAATGACAGAGGTTACATTGGCAACTTCATATAGATTTTCCCAAAGGAAAGAAACATTTAGAGCATTCAGATATCTTTGTCCTTCACGTTCTTTTTCTTGCCCTCATCTTACACCTCAATGAAATTGAGAAAAATATATTTTTTTTTTATTCCACAGAAAGGCTTGCCTTGATATTAAAGAGCAATCAATTTATAGAACTTGGAGAAGAGATTTTTTTGTGCCCTAATGAATGAATTAAAATTTACTTTTAGAGTCATTTTCTTTATGATACTGTTTCTGATTTCAATGGCCTAAAAATAATGTCTTTCTTTTGAATATGAAGATTCATTTTGGAACCAATGTTCTAAAGACATATGAATGTGAATGCCATTGAATAATTTAATGGGACTGTGCAAAGCAAATAAAGCAGTCCTTGCCAACAGAGTAGAGAAACACTAAACGCAAGAAACTTTGTCTGCACAAGTAAACTGTTCTACTCAAACACATACAAAAAGAGGCAGATCATCAGTTAGCTGCCCCTTTTTATGTGTAGCAAACAAACCCAGTTACATAAGGAGGAATATTCAAGCTGGCATTAAAGTTATCAGAGGGCCTGCAGAGATTCCCTCTGGAGCTTCCAAGACCAAATTCAGTAGCCAGTAATTTCTACTTTCTTAGATAATATGCAAGGGCCATGGTGCTGATTAGCTCTTAAATCACACTCTCCCAGGAAAAAGTAAAGCCTTTACTTTTGTTAATGGGCAGAGACATGTACCGGGTTTCCTCTTTTTCACCTTCAATACTGCCCTGGCAGTTGTAAGACACAATATGAGAATTATGTTGATGTCTGTGTGTCTGTCTGTGTAAGAAGTTGAAGAGTTTGCTCCTCTGAGGTGTACATTGATTCTTTATTAAATTAGTAGTAAAAGGTTCCCCATGAATTTAAATTCAGAATTAGTATGTGAGTCATAGGGAATAAATCAAAGGCGGGGAAAAAAGAAAAAAACTAACAACTTAAATTTTTGAATTTTTATGTATGAGAACTATAAGTAAAAGAGAAAGAGTCATGTAGGAAAAGTAATTCCATTAAATAGGAGAGGAGTTTGATCATCTTAATATGTAACATACAATTCAGTGACATTTCAGGCATATGAGTGAATAATTGACAGAGGAGATAAAAATAAACAAAAACAGTCAACCTTACCATCAATAAAATGTCATTCTGATTTTTTGAGGTAGAATCACTTTTAACTGGGATATATCAAGTTAACTTACCATTAACTGATCTACCACCAACTAATATATTGGAAAATATAGGGTTTTTTTTTTCTTTTTTTAATGTGACATTTACTTACAGTTAGCAGAGAAATACCTATAAGTAATGGAAATTGTATACAATCATTGAGTCTTTAATATATAGTATTACATATTTTGCTGTTTCAGTCCCTAAGTCATGTCTAACTCCTTGCATGAACTGCAGCATTCCAGGCTTCCCTGTCCTTCATCATCTCCCAGAGTGTGCTCAAATTCATGTCCGTTGGGGCAGTGATGCTAACCATCTCATTCTCTGCTGCCCTCTTCTCCTTTTGCCTCCCATCTTTCTCAGGAGCAGGGTCTTTTCCAGTGAATCAGCTCTTGGCATCAGGTAACCAAAAAATTACAGCTTCAGTATCAGTCCTTTCAGTGACTATTCAGGATTGATTTCCTTTAGGATGGAGTGGTTTGATCTCTTTGCAGTCCAAGGGACTCTCTAGAGTCTTCTCCAGCCACAATTAGAAAGCATCAGTTTTTTAATGTGCAACCTTCTTAATGCTCCAACTCTCCCATCCATACATGACTACTGTAAAAACCATAGCTTTGATTATATGAACCTTTGTCAGTAAAGTAATGCCTTTGCTTTTAATTAAATGATAGTTATTTTAATACATAAATTTTATTGACTTTATTTACTCACTCTTTCCAACTTACCTATAAATTCACAAATGAATAGATGATCATTTTCCTGGAGATTAATGCCTTTCTCATGAACAGAGAAATAAATTTCTCTCTCTCTGTCATATATATATATATATATATATATATATATATATATATACACATATATATATGACATAGTTTCTCAGATACATCTGCCTTTTTCCCATCACACAGAGCATGGTTCACTTACCTGCATCTACATGAGAGTGTTACTGAGAACTCAGCTCAGGGAAAATAATAAAGTGAAAACATATATCAAGCCAGTTCTCTGGAGTTTTCATGGTCTATTTCTTTGCTGGAAGCAAAGATGGATAAAAGTATTTACCTCTTAAATGTTTACCTAATATTGTATGAAGCAGTGACCTTAAGTGGTCTTTACAGCTCATAGACCACACACACAAAACTATGAATAAGCAATTTTTATTCCCCTGAAACTAATGGTTCTGGGACATTCTTCTCCACTTTTAGAGAACTGCAAGTAATAGTCTCTGATAAAATTACTATAATTCATAAATGGCAAGGACCAGATTTCTGAATTTAGGTAAAAGTGAAAGATGTAATGAAATAAAGAGCAAAGAAAAATTGTCATGGCTTTATTAGAAAAAGTTGATTCAGTTGACTTGGAACTCCAAATTTTACCTTGCATAATCAGTTAACTAACCAATATTTGTAACGTCAACCAATGCCTCCTGTGTGTCAGGATATAAACTCAAATTCCTTCAAGTGCCAGGTAGTCAATGAGACAAACAGGTAGGAGATCTAAGCTGAACATTTTGTAAATGTCCTTCTACATATAGATGCAGCTACTCATTTGTTTTTCTCCCTCTCATGCATGAGGATAAATTCACTGATATCATAACTTCTGATTTTGAAAGAAGCCAGAAATTGATACCTATGTATAAAATTTACATAAAATAAATTTTGAAACAAACTATTTTTGTTTTATAAAAACACATTATTTTGTTTATTTTTAAATACATTATATTTACTTTAAAATGTATAATTTTTGTTTTAAATCAATATTCTGTTTTACAAACAGGCTAAATAAAATGTATTTTGGTAGAATTCAGCTCACAGGTTTCCAGTTGCAAAATTGTGGGTAAGACATTGTGCTGGACATTTTTAAGTGAGACACTGAAGTTTTAAGATGTAACTGTTGCTCTCAAAAGCTTTCCATAGCAATGAAAAGAAAGGTATACGTAGAAACATGAAATTAAAAAAAAAAAAGTATGGAGCAATCTCTCCCCCTTATTTTCTGTGAAAGTAGCAACAGTAGGACCCATATACAGAAGGATGACTGGACCCAGCAAGCTGAAGACATGGCCTGGTGCATTTGAAGCCCATGCGGGTAAGAGTTGGTAGATTGGGGGCTTCACAGTATTGAACTGGGGAGCCAAAATATAGGAAAAGAAAAATAAAATTAGAATGAACCTGAAATATAAGATCAGAATTGAAGATATTGCTACAAGTTCATACTTTTACACATATACAACTATGTTATATATATATATATATATACACACACACACACATAAAACATTTATATTCATGTATATATTCATATTTATATATGCTTTTCTAAATCACCAACTCAATGGACATGAGTTTGAGCAAACTCTAGGAGATGGTGAAGGACAGGGAAGCTTGGTATTCTGCAGTCCATGGAATCACAAAGAGTTGGACACAACTTAGCAACTGAACAACAAATTAAATATAGATGTATGTAGATGGGTATAGAAGTGAGATATATAAGTGTGTGTGTGTACTCACACTTGTTTTTTAACTCTCTTCTCTGAAATGACTTGGAGCAATGACACTCCAGTATCAGCAAGAACACTGAATGTCCAAATCTTGGTTTCCATATAACATTTCCAGTAAAATAAGCAGAGAGAATTAGAAGGAAAGCATAGAATAAGCTTATACCATTTTTCTGGGCCAAAAAGTTTTTTAAAAATGTTCAAATAATAAACGGAAATGAAAAGGAAAAAGAAGCTAGACTGAAAAGATTTTTAGTAACCCCAAACTAAAGCAATTTGAGAATCTTTTAAATTTGTATCCTAAATCATTGGAGAAAATGGAAATCCATAGGACCCACTAGGAAGAAAGAAAGAAAGAAAGAAAAAGACAGGCAGATAAAACTCCCCTTTTAATAGAATGACAACTAATGAATGTATAAAAAGTGAAGTAATCTGTAAACACTAGCTGCTGTTGCTAAGTCGCTTCAGTCGTGTCCGACTCTGTGAGACCCCAGAGACTGCAGCCCACCAGGCTTCCCTGTCCCTGGGATTCTCCAGGCAAGAACACTGGAGTGGGTTGCCAACACTAGAGGAATAATTAAATCATGAAAAAAACATCAGTAGTTATTAAGATTACACAAATGAAAGCATTTGCAGGGGCATATATTTATACAAGAATCTTAAGATATCTGAATGCAAAATACTTATTGCATAGAATAACTTTATAGAGTAGAAAACTCTGCCAGGAAAAAAAAAAAAAAAAATCTCAGTCAGACTGATCTGGACTTCCAGAAAGGAGCTTAGAGAGTCATCTAGAGCCTCAATTTTTCAACTGCTCCCCAATGAACATCTTCAGGCTTCCTGATTTTTGTGACCAGTGGTGTTTACAGGGCAGTATATATTTGCATTCTTAAAAAAGCTGCTGCCCAAGAGTATGGAAGAGTTTTCCAGACGAGCAAAAGGAATACACAAGATAAAAAGATATAAATTGTGACAAGAAAAAAATAAAACATGAAGGGGGGAATAAAATGTAGAGCTTTAGGATATGTTCAAACCTAAGTCATCTAAATGAAGTAGATTGTTACAAATATAAATTTTACATATAACCTCAAAGTAAGTTGAAAGCCAAACTTATAGTAGATACACAAAAGAAAATGAGAAACAAATCTAAGTGTACCACTAAAGACAGTCATCTAGCTACATGGACAGAAAGTAGTAAAAAAAAAAAAAAAAAAGAAGAAGAAGAAAACAGAGAAAACAGAAGAAGAAAACAGAGAAGAAAGAAAACAGAGAAGAAAACACCAATGTACCCGGAAAACGAATATCAAAATTGTAATAAGTACATATTCATCAATAATTTTATTAAATGTAAATGAACTAAATTCTCCAATAAAAAGACACAGTGTAGTTGAGTGTATAAAAAATAATACTCATGTATATGCTGCACACAAAAATCTCTCTTCAGATATAAAGACACACAGACAAAAAGTTAAGACATGGTCTTCTGGTTCAAGATGGCAGAGTAGAAGGACGTGTGCTAATCTCCCCTGTAAAAGCATCAAAATTGCAACTAGCTGTTGAACAACCATTGACAGCAGTTTACTGGAACCCACCAAAAAAGATACTCATGTCCAAAGACAGGAAGTTCTAGCGAGACAGTAGGAGGGGTGCAATTCTGATAAAATCAAATCCTACACCCACAGGGTGGGTGACCCATAGACTGGAGAACAATAATACGAAATAAGTTCTTCCACTGTTGTAAAGGTTCTGAAACCCACATCAGGTTTTCCAGCCTGGGGATCCGAGAAAGGGTCAAGGAATCACCAGGAAATCTGGCCTTGAGTGCCAGTGGGATTTGATTAAAGGACTTCCAGAGGACTGGGGGAAACACAGATTACAGTCTCTGAGGGAACAAACAAAATTTTGTAGGCACCAAGACCCAGAGGAGAGGAGCAGTGACCCCACAGGAGACTGAAACAGTCTTGTTTGACTACCAGTGTTGGAGGGCCTCCAGTGGAGGTATGGGTTGGCAAGGGCTTACCACAGGGATGAAGGCACTTCCAGTGTTTAGGTCCCAAGAGATCCCTCTTGGCCTAAACCTTCTAGGAATTTTCCATGGAGCCTACCATAGACTCCAGGGCTGGATCACCTCAGGGCAAAAAACTACCATGGAGGGAGCAGCAACCTCACCCATTAGCAGATAATTGGATTAAAGCTTTTCTGAGCAAGGCCCTGCCTGTCAGAGCAAACCCCAGTTTTTCCACCATCAGTCCCTCCCATCAGGAAGCTTACACAAGCCTCTTAGCCTCAGCCATCAGAGGGCAGACAGAAGAAGCACAGTCTCACAGTGGCTGCAGTAAAAACCATATTACAAAAAGTTAATCATCATGAAAAAAGCTGAAAGTTATGTCCCAGATGAAGGGACAAGATAAAAACCCAGAAAAATAACTAAATGAAGTGGAAACAGGCAACCTTCCAGAAAAAAGAATGCAGAATAATGGAAGTGAATATGATTCAGGATCTCAAAAAAAGAATAGAGGCAAAGATTGAGAAGATGTGAGAAATGTTTACCAAAGACCTAGAAGAATTAAAACCAAAAAACCAGAGATGAGTAATAGAAGGAATCAATAACAGAATAACTAAGGCAGAAGAATGGATAAATAACCTGGAGGACACAATGGTGGAAATCTCTGCCACAGAACAGAATATAGAAAGAAAAAGAGAGAAGAAATGAAGACAGTCTAAGAGACCTCTAAGGAAACATTAAATACACCAACATTCACATTATATTAGGGGTCACAGAAGAAGAGAGAGAAAAAGGACCTGAGAAGATATTTGAAGAAATAACTGAAAATGTCCCTAACATGGGAAAGGAAATAATCAACCAAGTCCAGGAAGTACAGAGAGTCCCAGGCAGGATAAACCCAAGGAGGAACATACCAAGACACATAGTAATCAAGCTGACAAAAATTAAAGACAGAGATAAAACATTAAAAGCAGTAAGGGAAAAACAACAAATGACATACAAGGGAACTGTTTTAAGCAAGCTTTTTCACTCTCCTCTTTCATTTTCATCAAGTGGCTCTTTAGTTTCTCTTCTCTTTTGGCCATAAGGGTGGTGTCATCTGCATGTAAGAGGTTATTGGCATTTCTCTAGGCAACCTTGATTCCAGCTTGTGCTTCATCCAGCCTGGCATTTCTCATGATGTACTCTGCATATAAGTTAAATAAGCAGGGTAACAGTGCACAGCCTTGAGGTACTTCTTTCCCAATTTGGAACCAGTCCATTGTTCCATGTCTGGTTCTGACTGTTGCTGCTTGACCTGTATACAGATTTCTCAGGAATCAGGTGAGGTGGTCTGGTATTCCCATCTCTTTAAGAATTTGCCTGTTTGTTGTGACCCACACAGTCAAAGTCTTTAGCATAGTCAAAGCAAAAGTAGAAGTCTTTTTGGAACTCTCTTGCTTTTTCTATGATTCAATGGATGTTGGCAATTTTATCTCTGGTTCCTCTACCTGTTCTAAATACAGCTTGAACATATCAAAGTTCTCTGCTCATGTTCTGTTGAAGCCTAGCTTGGAGAATTTTGAGCATTACTTTGCTAACATGTGTGTTGAGTGAAATTGTGTGGTAGTTTGAACATTCTTTGGCATTGGCTTTCTTTGGAATTGGAATGACTGACCTTTTCCAGTCCTGTGGCCACTGCTGAGTATTCCAAATTTGTTGGCATATTCAGTGCAGCACTTTCACACCATCATCTTTTAAGATTTGAAAGAGCTCAACTGGAATTCCATCACCTCCACTATCTTTGCTCATAGTGAAGCTTCCTAAGGCCCACTAGACTTCACATCCCAGGATGTCTGTGATCACACCATCATGGTCATCTGGGTCATGAAGATCTTTTTTGATTAGTTCTTCTGTATATTCTTGCCACTATATTAATTCAGTTCAGTTCAGTCGCTCAATCATGTCTGACTCTTGGCAACCCCATGAACCGCAGCACGCCAGGCCTCCCTGTCCATCACCAACTCCTGGAGTTTACTCAAACTCTTGTCCATTGAGCCAGTGATGCCATCCAACTATCTCATCCTCTGTCGTCCCCTTCTCCTCCCACCCTCAATCTTTCCCAGCATCCGGGTCTTTCCCAATGAGTCAGCTCTTTGCATCAGGTGGCCAAAGTATTGGAGCTTCAGCTTCAACATTAGTCCTTCCAATGAACACCTAGGACTGATCTCCTTTAAGGTGGACTGGTTGGATCTCCTTGCAGTCCAAGGAACTCTCAAGAGTGTTCTCCAACACCACAGTTCAAAAGCATGAATTCTTCTATTTAGTAGATAAAAAAAGACAACTTCAAGGAAGAATATTGTGGACAGAGTATTCAGAAAAAATTCATCTACAAGCCACACATATTACCCTATACCTACTTTATATGAAGGCTGTAACAGGAACTCTTTAATGGAAGAAAATCTACAGCGCATTTAAAAAAGAGAGAGAACTTGTTCTCTGCCTATTTTGTGCTCTTCTTTGATCTTTTTTGCTTCTCTTGCAGCCACATTTTTTTTTTCCTACTTTCAATCTGTGGAAGCATTAATGAATACTTACAAAAGGGAGCTTAGGTTAGCTCAGGGCTTCATTTTCAGTACATTAGTTAAGAGGACACAATCCTGCTGAGCTCTTAGGTGAACTCTGGGTTGGTTTTGTGTAAAAAATGCTCAAATTGTGATCAGAAAATGGAAACTTTCATTTCTGAATGTCAGTCTTCACGAAATGAAGGGAAAAAATCAAAACAAACAAACAGACACACACACACAAAAAACTGTGAGTGAATGCCTTGAATTAGTTAAGCACTTACTTTTCTAGTTATTCACTAACAAGTCAGAAGAGAGTGATGCTAATATCACCAATAATGGGGTAATATGTTATCCTTTTTAGTGAATGAAATATTTGCTAGCTAAAAAATAATAGTTAATTGTGTAGAAGATAGACATGGAACATGAGAATTTACAGCTCATTAGCCCAAATTGTGTTATACAAAATTATTTTAGAAATTGAGAGACCTTAATGTTATAATAGTCTTCCCTGATAGCTCATTTGGTAAAGAATCTGCCTGCAATGCTGGGGACCCCAGTTCAATTCCTGGGTCAGGAAGATCCACCGGAGAAGGGATAGGCTACCCACTCCAGTATTCTTGGGTTTCCCTTGTGGCTCAGCTGATAAAGAATCCACCTGCAATACAGGGGACTTGGGTTTGATCCCTGGGTTGGGAAGATCTGGTGGAGAAGGAAAAGGCTACCCACTCCAGTATTCTGGCCTGGAGAATTCCATGGACCAGGGCATCACAGACAGTCAATCACAACTGAATGACTTCCACTCACTTTCAATATTGTAATGTATCATATTTGTTATATTTATAATAGCAACTCATATTTATCAAAAATTTTATCTGTGGCAAGTACTGTTGTAATTAAGCCTACTTAGCTGTGACTGTACACACTGAAAGCCTTAAATATAAGGAATATATAAAGGGCATGCTTGTATGGTCAGTCATGTATGACTCTGTGGCCCCATGGACTGTAGCTTGCCAGGCTCCTGTAGCCATTGAATTTCCCAGGCAAGAATACTGGAGTGGGTTGCCACTTCCTTCTCCAAGGGATCTTCCCACCCAGGAATGGAATCTGAGTTTCAAAAAGGGCAAACAAAAATTAAGACACTATATGATGAAACTATATATACATTTTTATACATACGTTTCTTATAAATTTGTATAGCAATATTTTGATGGAAGAAAAATAGAAAAGTTGTAAGTGATAATAGTCCTTCAAGTCAGATAGTGTCAATATAATGTTCATTTAAAATAATCAGTCCCCTTTGTAATGCCAATTAAAACTTTAATCTGCTGTCTCACTAACTAATAGCCAGAGTTAATCAGAAGGATATTCAAGTTGGAATATGGCATTCAATCAGTGATTTTCAAAGATTTTTAGAAAATGTTTTAGAAATATCTTAGTAATTTATTACAAAAATACATAAAAGTAAATTTTTCTTATTTATTCCTGAAAACAGAAGAAAAACCTAGCTAGCTACCCCTACCTTTTTTGGCTGTTTTTGAGTGGGGTTTGGGGAAGAACTTTTCCAAGAAACAGATTGGGGTGAAAGACAATCTCTGAGAAATATAAGTTGTAAATCACTAAACTATATCTCCAATATCTTAATCAAATCTAAATTTCATGATCCTCATGATTCTAATGTCTTGGTGTTAATGATATTTGGTCATTGGAAAGCTCCAGGAAGGCATGGTAGAGGAAGAAAATTTGTAGTTAGAAAGTTTCTAGGCATTGTCTAGACTATTAGTTTTAATTAGTGTTGACCCCAACACTACCTCAGCTTTGTTTTATCAGTCTAACCTATCTTCCTTATTTATTTCTTGGTATCCAAGACCTTACACAAACCTCAGATTAATTATAATCAGCCCTATGATCTATGGTGGGGCTTCTCTGGTGGCACACACAAAGAGTCAAGCATGACTGAGCTACTAGCACTGTGGTCTATGATAACTAGAAAGATATAAAATCCAGTTTCTTTTCATTCAGTAACTCAGTCATGTCCAACTGTTTGTGATCCCCATGGACATATGGGGTCATTCCAGGCTTCCCTGTCCTTCACCATTCCAGGCTTCCCTGTTCCTCACCATCTCCTGGAGTTTGCTCAAACTTATCTCAACTGAGTCAGTGATGCCATCCAACCATCTCATCCTCTGTCATCCCCTTCTCCTCCTGCCTCTGTCTTTCCCAGCATCAGGGGATTTTCCAATTAGCCAGGTCTTCGAAACAGGTGACCAAAGTGTTGGAGCTTCAGCATCAGTCCTTCCAATGAATATTCAGGGTTGATTTTCCTTAGGATTAACTTGTTTGATCTCCTTGCTGTACAAGGGATTCTCAACATTCTTCTCCAGAACCACTGTTCAAATGCATCAATTCTTCAGCGCTCACCCTCATTTATGGTTCAACTCTCACATGTATACAGTACTAGTGGAAAAACCATAGCTTTAACTATATGGACCTTTGGCAGCAAACAATGACTCTGCTTTTTAATATACTACTTAGGTTTGTCATGGCTTTTCTTCCAAGTAGCAAGCATCTTTTAATTTCATGGCTGCAGTCACTGTCAGCAGTGATTTTGGAGTCCAGAAAGTAAAGTCTGTCACTGTTTTCATTGTTTTCCCATCTATTTGCACGAAGTTATGGGACCAGATGCAATGATCTTAGTATCTTGGATTGTTGTTAAGCTAGCTTTTTCACTCTCCTCTTTCACCTTCATCAAGCGACTCTAGTTCCTCTTAGCTTTCTGCCATTAGGGTGGTGTCACCTGAATATCTGAGGTTATGGTATTTCTCCTGGCAATGTTGATTACAGCTTGATCTTACTCCAGCTATATATTTTCTGCTTATATTTAATCATCCTTGGTGTTTATAAAGGCGATGGGTAAAGTAGGTGTTGTGTGTGTTCACTCATGTCCAATTTTGTGTGACCCTGTGGAGTGCAGCCTGCCAGACTGCTCTGTCCATGGGATTCTCCAGACAAGAAGACTAAAGTGGGTTGCCATGCCCTCCTCCAGGGGATATTCCCAAACCAGAGACTGAACCTGCATCTGCCTTGTCTCCTTCACTGGCAGGTGATTTCTTCGCCACTAATGCCACCTGGGAAGCTGTATTGCTGCACCTGCAGTTGTCGTTTTATCTCACTGTGCGCACTATTCACTGAACCCAGGGTAGGCAAAGCACAAGCTAAGAGGATAAGAAGAGGAGCTGTAGGAATTGCAGACACATTTATTCTTTCCTGGCTGATGCAGCAGCCATAGCATAACCTAACACAACACAACCTCTCTCTGGGCTGACCCAGCAGCCACAACAGTATTCTCTCCTGGCTGATGCAGCAGCCATGGCAGTAGACATGCTATATTCTCTCCTCTCATGGCTAGCCCAAGGGACAGAGCTGTGATGCAGCCATACATGCTGCCACTTTCTAGGTGGAGTTCACTGTATCCCTATAGCACAAAGTAGTTTGTGACTGAGTACTTCATGATGCACATATGCAGTGCTATAAATGATTTCAACTGTTACACAGTCATTACATAGTTATTATTTACAAAATGTGGGGCGAGAGAGCCTGAACATGGCATCTTGGCTAATTTTCTCTTTCCCTACAGAAGCCCGAGATACAAGGCTTTGAAGTACCTACACATAATATAGCTTGTTTTCTATCTGGAGATATTTGTCTACTTCAAGGATTTATGATGTATCCCATGTATTTAACTTGTTGCTTTGAGGTTCGTGCCTTTTCCTGGGAGACTCTATAACCCTGGGTCCCAAGGAAATTAAGAATTTCAATGGAGTTCTGATCTGAGTCCTCCATGGAAGGGCTGAATATTAGTATATCTACATACTATAGAACAGCCCCTTCTTTTAGGTGTATTTCCCTCAGTTTCTTTCCTACTGTTGTATATAGGTTAACCGACACGCTTAATACAAATTTATCAACTGTCAAAATTACATGTTGGTCATGTGTAGTATACTAAGATGGTTATTATCTACTCTCCGCTGCCATCCTGGAAGAGCCTCATTTGTTGTTTGTTTTTGGAAGAGCCTTTGTCCTCATTTGGACAGCCTTTAGTGGGTTTGCCTTACTTATATTGTTAAATAAGATGCACTAAGTTCATATTTTTTAATAAAACAAAAATGAATATTTTAATGATAAAAAGCACAAAGAAGATAGACATCATCAACCATTAGACACCTTAACAACAAAGAAACAAGATATATAAAGAAAAAATCAGAAGAAAATATAAGAGAAAAGAAAAAATGTAATCATAGTGAGACATATTAACACTTCTCTAAGAATACTCTTTATGAAGTGAAGAAAAAATAAGAAAAGAAGCATCTTTAATGATGTCATCAATAATTTAAATATACTAGATTTATATTTGATGAATTTATATTAATCATATCCCACACAAATATATTTAAACTTTTGTATCTCATATATTGTTATTAGATGTTTTTAGGACATTTAAAAAAAAACTGGCAAAAAATAAACATTACTAAATTTCAAAAAGTAGAATTCTATTTTGTGTGTGTGATTCAGTTATATATTCATATATGCTATTTTTCAAATTATTTTCTATTATAAGCTATTACAAGACATTGAAAATATTTCCCTATGCTATATAATAAACATTTGTTGCTTATTTCATATCTATTTTTTAAATTAGAAATCTAGCATTCTATTCATATTAAGTCAAGCAAGTGGAATCAAAATATCATCAATTTTTTACTTAGGCAAAATTCATAAATTTTCTAAGTTTTATATATATATATATAATACATATTATTTACATATGTATACAAAAGTTTTTATAGTAAACTTGAGAAAAGCTTGAGAAAAAACATCAAATAAAAAAAGAGAGAAATTGGAATACTTAAACTAAATGAAATGGGAGAACTGAATATGAAATAGAAAAAGTGAAGCAAACTGTAAAAGTAAAATATCCTCATACAGTCCAATTGTTTTTAAACATGACTATTCATTAGAAACATATCTAAAGCTTGGGGCAAAAAATAATAATAATAATATCTTGGCATTTGTATTTTTCAAAAAATGTCAACATAATTCTGATATGCACCTGTATTTTAAAAAGTGATTACAGGCTTTTCTATTAAATGGTAGTTTAGGCGACATAGAATTCTATAATTTTCTGTGGACCAACCATAATACAATGGTAACACGTGAGTAACAGTTACATAATCACAATAATAAAAGATGTTCATCAGTTTTCACAATGAATAACCAGACAAAAAGTAAAAGAGAATTACAACTGCAAGCCATAATGGGAAAATGATTAACCTGACAATGTAAAATAATTACATACAATTTGGGGAGTTAAGCAGAGTGATGTGGTAAGTGGAAGTGTGTACGTGCAAATGTTTTCATCTGTTCAGCCAGTCTATGTCATTTGATCCCTTTACATTTAAGGTAATTATGAATATGTATGATCATATTCTGAATTCTCTTAACTTTTGTTTGTCTTGAAAACTTGTGATTGTTCCATCAAACTTGAAAGAGAGTCTTGCTGGGTATAGTATTCTTGGTTGTAGGTTCTTCCCTTTCATCACTTTAAATGTATGATGCCATTCCCACTGGCTTGTAGAGTTCCTGTTGAGAAATCAGCTGATAGCCTGAGAGGAGTTCCCTTGTATGTTATTTGTTGTTTTAATATTTTATCTCTGTCTTTATTTTCTGTCAGTTTGATTACTATGTGTCTCGGTATGTATTTAAACCAAAGAGAAAGTTTGCTTTACCAGAAAGTTGATGCCTGTGAAGCCCTGCTGACCCACACCTTCACAGGAGGTAACAGGTAGGTTTGGTTCAGTTTCCTGTGGATTTACTGCTCCTTTCCTCTGAGTCTTGGTGCTCACAGGGTTTTATTTGTGCCCTCCAAGTCTGGAGTCTCTGCTTCCCCCAGTCCTGTGGAAGTCTTGAAATCACATCCCACTATGCTTCAAGGTCAGATTCCCTGGAGATTCCTAGTCCCTTTGTTGGGTCCCCAGGCTAGAAAGTGTCACATGAGGTTCTGAATCTTCACAACAGTGGGAGAACTTCTTTGGTAGCATTGTTCTCCAGTTTGTGGGTCACGAGTTTGTGGCAGGTATGGCATTTGATTTTATTGTGATCGTGCCCCTCTTACCCTCTCTCTGTGGCTTATTCTTTGTCCTTGGACATGGGATATATTTTCTTGGTTGATTCCAGCATCCTCCTATCAAAGACTGTTCAACAGCTAGTTGCGATTTTGTTGTTCTTGCAGGAGAAGATGAGTGCACATCATTCTACTCCACCATCTTTAACCAGATGCTCTGAGTTCAAATATTTTTATGAAACTGAATCTATGGGCATTATTTCTTTCAGCACGTTATCATGATAACAGTGGTATTCATGTGTCTTTTAACTAGAGTGAAATGTCCATGCAAATTGATAAAAATTTGGCTTAAGTAAACATATAATAAACTATATCAGACACAGTAAGATTTACAAGTACTAACATTTATCATTACTCATCAAAAATTTAGGAAAAACAAGTCAAGTAGACCTGGTACAGTAGATTTTATCTTTTAATTATCCTCTTGGGTATCAATAGTTGATGCTTCCTAGTAATTCTGTGCTGACCTGGGTTCAAAAAATAATTTAATATAACAATTATAGAGAGTTTTCAATCAATTCTGTTTGCAATTCTCTGAGTTCTTTCCTTGTTTAGTGCATTGCTACCATCTAAATCTCTAGCTTTTCCAACAATACACATTTATTAAATCCTAGAGTTTAGAACAGTCCTTCATTAATATGTCAATTGCAAAGAATGCAATTTATTTTGGGGGGAGGAACAAGTCTCTCTTCTGCATACATGCAGGCAAGAAATTCTGAGAGCTGCCTCTGTAATCCTGGAACCTGTTCTGTTCTCTCTGGGGTTCTCTTCCTCTCTCTCTAACAGTCTATTGATGAATATGTAAATAATAAAGAGAGAGAGAGAGAGAGAGATTTAAACAAGTAAACTTCCTCCTTTCTATTTGTCTTTTTCTTCCCACTCTTCCTCACCTATGGTCTAGGAGACAATACTTAATATTAAAACAGACTGTAAAATTCCTCACTTTTTGGAGGTGGAAAATAATATCTCAATTGAAAAAGACACTCTCATCTAACAAAAGTCTTTTAAAAGAGTTTGATCAGGTGTTCTTCATATTATTCTCAATATTCAATTCCCCACTCCATGATCTACTGCACCCTGAAACTGTCTGTGACCCCTAACACATAGGCCACTCATCCTTAATATTATTTCAATTGGTGTTCATACTAGGTCCCTGGAATTTTTCTCTTTTCAAAGAGGACAAAATGAAGCCTTAAAGAAGTTATCAATTACTCAAAATCTTATATTTTGTACACACTTACATTCGCCAAATTTTTAGCATTATGCCATATCACCCAAAGTTTACACTGTGCATGTATTTTGATGTTTCAATCAATATGACTCACCATTTTCAGTAGGTTTTTAAGACGGATAAAAGATGATCCAGATAATCTTGGGGGAAAAGAGTGTGTGTGGCAGGAACAGAATAGAAAAACAAAAAGTCCTCAATGCAACAGGGAAAATGAGGTATATCAGATGAACAGAGGGAAGACCTAAATTATTCATGGTGAGCTATAGAATGGAAGGATGGGAAGCTGTGGTTTCTGCTGAGGAAGAGACCACGTGGCTGAGGATTACTTTCCTTGTGGACAGTGGCAGAGCTCTAAAAACAACAATGAGATAACCACACTCACCCAACTGTGAGGCACTTTTATATGTGTAGATGATGGAAGAAGGAGAATTTTGGCAAGGGGACAGCTAAAGGTTTAGAAAGACAATAATTAAATATAGAAAAATCATCAGGACGTGAATTACAGATTATGTTGTAGAGGCTAAAAAGATAAAATGGAGACTTTTTTGTTTCAATATCACTCTATTTATAAAAAGCACAGAAAATGAACTTTTTTTTCCCAAGGGGCTGAGGAAGTATCCTCTACCATCATGCTTAGTCTGCCCTTTTTATGGTAGCTTTTAATGGTGCTACTCCAGTTTAGCAGGAAACACTACACTTTATGTCTGTGCCGTCATTTAAGCGTTTCTTCCCTAAACACAATGTGTTTTATACCCTAAGTTACCAAAGGTATTGCTGCTTGGCAGAATTTCTTTTTCGTAAGTCATTTAAAGTGTCCTAGGTATCATTTTATGACAACTTTACAAGGTTTTTGTAGGTTATCATAGTTTCCTAGGTATGACCATAGTTATCCCCTGAAGATATAACTAATGATTTTACTTTCTCGTCCTCAAATTTCTGTGAATTCACATTGTAATGAAAGCTATAAAACTCATAAGATTTGTAATGAAAGTAACACTGGTTGTTCTAGAAGAAAATCAAATGTCAAGATAAAGTCTCTGGGACATTACAATACAGCTGTATAAAATTTTTCAGATATCCATGTAGGCTGCTAGTTACATAGAATTCATAAAATTATGAATTATCATTAAGAGGAAAAAGTAAAATTAAATGGTAAGGAGGCAATGGCTGGCTCCTTAGACGTAAACAGTGAGTATAATCTCAATCACTGTGTCTTGAAAACAAGCAGAAAAAATATGAAGCATGAATTCTTATGAGATTGCACACAGTTCTCCAACACTAATAAGGTTTTAAAGAGAATTTTCATGTGACAAATACATAATAGCATACAGCTTAGTAAGCTCTACGCTAGGCACCATGAGGAATGCAAAAACAGTTTACAATTAGAAATATAAATCTATATGTATTATTTATGAGTTAGTAAAGGGAAGTAGAAAATATTGGAAGAAAACATATTGTGTCATGTTGAATTGAATATAATTGACAGAAAAGGATATAAAGACTGAACAAGGTAAACATAAATTCTTGTTACAGATGAGCTATTATTTTTACTATCTTTGACTCATTGATTTATCTTAATTTTCTCAACTAAAAAAAAAAAGATAGTATATTTTAGAATGGTAAAACAAAATTGTTAAAAAAGGTCTTTCTAAACTACAATACTTTGTTTTTCACACTTTAAATTAAAAGTATTATTGGAATAGTACAGATATATAAACAGCTGTGTCCAAATTAGCACCAAGCTGCTTGTATATATGATTCAAAACTATAACGGCACAACTTAGTTGCTGACTTGAAAGAACAGGCTTTATAAAATCTCACCAGTTATTTAAAAAATGAGTATTTCATATAAGTTCATATACTTGATCCAAGTACATGAAGTTGATCTAGCTTCTTTAAAATAAATAGCCACAATTGGATGAAAATGGCAAACAGAATGTGTATACAATCGAATTTCCTTTTCCCCACAGTATTACATGTCTCTGTTGAAAACAGAGACCAGTGAAAGAAATCTGTTGACTAACTTAAAAATAATTAATGTGTCATTTAATAAGCCATCTGAAAGAGTTTCAGTGGACAGGAAGATTCAAAGTTTTCTCAACAGTTTTGACTAATTAAAATAAAAATGTGAACCATCTTTAAAAATATATATATTTTATGCAACTGAAAGGAAATAATAGATGTTCTGGTAACAGTGAACTTTGTACATATATGAGGTAAAGTCATTTGTAAATTATATTTAAAATAATCAGGGGTTACTCATATCTCCAGAACTATCTAACAGATGCTCTATCAATATAGATAGCAAGAAACTAAAGAAAAAAATGAGCTTAAGAAATATCCTTCAATTTTCAAATTAAAAAAAAAATATTTAAATCAATTACATGCCAACAGCATCCACAAATATAAAATGCCTCCAATAACAGATAATCAGAGAACTATTGAGAAGGTTGGAAAGGCATCTTTCCACAATCTTCTCATAATAAAAACTAAATGTCTGCCTTTAGAGAGTAATTTTTTTCAGTTATTGATTTATAGTAAAAGATCATAATTAGATTTCACTTTACTGGAAAAATAAAACCCACATTTTCTTGGAGGGCAAAACAAAAGCTGTGTGCACCAGAACCCAGGAGAAAGAAGCACTGACCCTACAAGAGACTGAGCCAGGCTTGCCTGTGGGTGTCCTAGAGTCTATGGTGCAGGCGTGAGTTGACAGTGGCTTGCTGCGGGGTCTGACCACAACCATCCTGAGAGCCTCGGTGTACTAGCATAAGTCCTTCTGAAGGAGGTTGACATTACAGCTATTATCACTACCATAGTTTGGCCTCAGGCCAAACTACAGGAGGGAGCACAGCCCCACACATCAGTAGAAAATTGGATTAAAGACTTACTAAGCATGGCCTCACCCACCAAAGCAAGATGCAGTTTTCCCCACAGCCAGTCCCTACCATCAGAAAGTTTCCACAAGCCTCTTATTGGTATCCATCAGAGGGCAGACAGAATGCAAACTACAATCATAGAAAATTAACCAAACTGATCACAGCCATTTCAAACTCAATGAAAATATCAGTCATGCTGTGGCGGGCCACTCAAGAAGGACTGGGCCTGGTGGAAAGTTCTGACAATATGTGGTCCACGAGTGAAGGGAATGGCAGACCACTTCAGGACTCTTGCCTTGAGAACCCCATGAGCTGCATGAAAAGACAAAAATATATGGCACTGAAAGATGAACTCCCCAGGTTGGTACATGACCAATATGCTAATGGAGAAGAGCTGAGAAATAGCTCCAGAAGGAATAAACAGGCTGAGCCACAGTGGAAGCAAGCCCAGTTGTGGATATGTCTGGAGGTGGAAACAAAGTCCAATGCTGTAAAGAACAATATTGCATAGGAACTTGGAATGTTGGGTCCAAGAATCAAGGTAAATTGGAAGTGGTCAAACAGAAGATGGTAAGAGTGAATATTGACATTTTAGGAATCAGTGAACTAGAATGGGCTGAAATCAGTGAACTTAATTCACATGACCATTATATCAACTACTGAGGACAAGAATCCGATAGAATAAATGGAGTAGCCCTTATAGTCAACAAAAGAGTCCAAACGCAGTACTTGGATATGATCTCAAAAACAGCAAAATGATCTCTATTCGTTTGCAAGTCAAACCATTCAACATCATAGTAATCCAAGTCTGTGCCCCAACCACTAATGCCAAAGACGCTGAAGTTGAACAGTTTTATGAAGGCCTACAAGATTCTCCAGTTCAGTTCTGTTCAGTTTCTCAGTCAAGTCCGACTCTTTGTGAACCCATGGACTACAGCACTCAAAGTTTCCCTGTCCATCACCAACTCCTGGAGTTTACTCAAACTCATGTCCATTTGACTTGGTGATGCCATCCAACCATCTCCTTCTCTGTTGTCCTCTTCTCCTACTGCCTTCAATCTTTCCCAGAATCCGGGTCTTTTCAAATGAATCATTTCTTAACATCAGTTGGCCAAAGTATTAGAGTTTCAGCTTCAGCATAAGTCTGTCCAATGAATGTTCAAGACTGATTTCCTTCAGGATGGACTGGTTTTATCTTGCTGTCCAAGGGAGTCTCAAGAGTGTTATCCAACACCACAGTTCAAAAGCATCAATTCTTCAGTGCTCAGCTGTCTTTAATGCCCAACTCTCACATCCATACATGACTAGATAGCCATAGCTTTGAAGACACAGACATTTGTTACCAAAGTAATGTCTCTGCTTTTTAATATGCTGCCTAGGTTGCTCATAGCTTTTCTTCTAAGGAGCAGGGGTCTTTTAGTTGCATGGCTGCAGTCCCAATCTGCAGTGATTTTGGAGCCCAAGAAAATAAAGACTGTCACTGTTTCCATTGTTTTCACATCTACTTGCCATGAAGTGAGGAGACCAGATGCCACAACTTTTCAGAATGTTGAGTTTTAAGCCAATTTTTTCACTCTCCTCATTCATTTTCATCAAGAGGCTCTTTAGTTCTTCACTTTCTGCAATAAGCATGGTGTCACCTACATATCTGAAGTTATTGATATTCTTCCCGGCAATCTTGATTCCAGCTTGTGCTTCACCCAGTCCAGAATTTCTCATGGTGCACTCTGAATATAAGTTAAATAAGCAGAGTGACAATATACAGGCTTGACATACTCCTTTCCCAATTTGCCACCAGTCTGTTGTTCCATGTCCAGTTCTAACTGTTGCTTCTTGACCTGCGTACAGAATTCTCAGAAGGCAGGTCAGATGGTCTGGTATTCCCATCTCTTTAAGAATTTTTCACAGTTTTTTGTGATCCACACAAAGACTTTGACATAGTCAATAAAGCAGAAGGAGATGTTTTTCTGGAAATTTCTTGCTTTTTCGATGATCCAACAGATGTTGGCAATTTGATGACTGATTCCACTGACTTTTCTAAATCCAGCTTGAACATCTGGTGGTTCACAGTTTAGACACTGTTGAAACCTAGCTTGGAGAATTTTGAGCATTATTTTGCGGGCATGTGAGATGAGCATTCTTTGGGATTGCTTTCTTTGGATTGGAATGAAAACTGACCTTTTCCAGTTCTATGGGCATTGCTGAGCTTTCCAAATTTACTGCCATATTGAGTGCAACACTTTCACAGCATCATCTTTTAGTATTTGAAATAGCTCAACTGGAATTCGATCACCTCCACTAGTTTTGTTAGTAGTGGTGCTTCTTAAGGCCCACTTGACTTCACATTCCTGGATGTGTGGCTCTAGGTGAGTGATCACACGGTCATGATTATCTGGGTCATGAAGATTTTTTTTTTTTTTGGATAGTTCTTCTGTGTATTCTTGCCACCTCTTGTTAATATCTTCTGCTTCTGTCAGATCCATACCGTTCCTATCTTTGATTGTGCCCATCTTTGCATGAAATAATCCCTTGGTATCTCAAATTTTCTTGAAGGGATCTCTAGTTTTCCCATTCTATTGTTTTCCTCTATTTCTTTGCATTGATCATTGAGGAACGCTTTCTTATCTCTCCTTGCTATTCTTTGGGACTCTGCATTCCAATGGGTATATCTTTCCTTTTCTCCTTTGCTTTTCACTTTTCTTCTTTTCACAGCTCTTTTTAAGGCCTCTTCAGATAACCATTTTGCCTTTTTGTATTTCTTTTTCTTGGGGATGGTCTTTGTCACTGCCTCCCGTATAATGTCACAACCTCCATCCATAGTTCTTCAGGCAGTCTGTCTATCAGATCTAATTCTTTGAATCTGTTTGTCACTTCCACTGTATAATGGCAAGGGATTTGATTTAGATCTTTTAGAGCTAACAACAAAAAAATGTGTCCTTTTCTTTATTTTATTTTTTACTTTAAATTTATTTATTTTAAATGGGGGCTAATTACTTTTAGAGCTAACAACAAAAAAATGTGTCCTTTTCTTTATTTTATTTTATTTTTTACTTTAAATTTATTTATTTTAAATGGGGGCTAATTACTTTACAACATTGTATTGGTTCTGCCACACATCAACATGAATCCACCACTGGCGTACACGTGTTCACCATCCTGAAACCCCTCCCACCTCCCTCCCCGTAGGAAATGGAATGCAAATGTAGGAAGTCAAGAGATACAGGGAGTAACAGTCAAGTTTGGCTTTGAGGTACAAAATGAAGCAGAGTAAAGGTTAACAGAGTTTTACCAAGAGAACGCACTGGTCACAGTAAACACCCTTTTCCAACAAAACAAGAAACAACTCTACACATGGACATCACCAAATGGTCAATACTGAAATCAGATTGATTATATTCTTTGAGTTGAAGATGGAGAAACTCTATACAGTCAGCAAAAACAAGGCTGAGAACTGACTAATCCTCAGATCACTTACTCCTTATTGCAAAATTCAGACATAAATTGAATAAAATAAGGAAAACCACTAGGTCATTCAGGTATGACCTAAATCATATAACTTATGATTATACAGAGGAAGTGACAAATATATTCAAGGGATTATATCGGATAGACAGAGTGCCTGAAGAGTTGTGGATGGAGGTCCATAACATTGTACAGGAGGCAATGACTAAAACCATCACCAGGAAAAAGAAATGCCAAAAGGCAAAGTGATTGACTGAGGAGGCCTTAAAAATAGCTTAGAAAAGAAGAGGAGCTAAAGGCAAAGGAGAAAATGAAAGATATATTCATCTGAATACACAGTTCCAAAGAAGAGCAAAGAGAGATTAGAAAGCCTTCCTAAGTGAACAGTGGAAAGAACTAGAGAAAAACAATAGAATGGAAAAGACTAGAGATATCTTCAAGAAAATTAGAGATAATAAGGGAATATTTCATACCAAGATGGGCACAATAAAAGACAGGAATGGTATGGACCTAACAGAAGCAGAAGATATTAAGAAAAAGGTGGCTAGAATATACAGAAGAACTATCCAAAAAAGGTCTTCATAACCCAGATAACCTAGATGGTGTGATCATTCAACAAGAGCCAGACATCCCGGAATGCAAAGTTAAGTGGGCCCTACGAAGCATCACTAGGAACAAAACCAGTCAAGGTGATGAAATTCTAGCTGAGCTATTTCAAATCCTAAAAGATGATGCTATGAACATGGTACACTCAATATGCCAGCAAATTTGGAAAATTCAGCAGTGGCCACAGGACTGGAAAAGATCAGTTTTCATTCCAATCCCAAAGAAAGGCAATGCCAAAGAATGTTCAAACTCCCGCCCAATTACACTAATTTCACATGCTAGCAAATTAGTGTTCAAAATTTTCCAAGCTAGGCTTCAAAATTACTGCAAAATCAAGAATTTCCAGATATTCAATTGGATTTAGAAAAGACAGAGGAATCACAGGTCAAATTGCCAATATCCATTGTATCATAGAAAAAGCAAGAGCATTCCAGCAAAACCTCTACATTTCCTTCATTCAGTACATTAAAGTCTTTGAATGTGTGTATCACAACAACTGGAAAATTCTTCAAGGGATGAGAATACCAGACCACTTTATCTGTGTCCTGAGAAATATGTATGCACATCAAGAAGCAACAATTAGAAATGGACATGGATCAATGGACTAATTCAAAATTGGGAAATGAGTACAATAAGTCTGTATAATGCCACTCTGTTTATTTAACTTATAAGACGAGTACATCATGTGAAATGCTGGACTGGATGAAGCACAAGCTGGAATCAAGATTGCTGGGAGAAATATCGATAACCTGCGTATCTACGCAGATGACACCACCTAATGGCACAAAGCGAAGAGGAAATAAAGAGCCTCTTGATGAAGTGAAAGAGGAGAGTGAAAAAGCTGGCTTAAAACTCAACAGGCAAGAAAACAAAGATCATGGTATCTGGTCCCATGACTTCATGGCAAATAGATTGGGAAACAATGGAAACAGTGACAGTCTTTATTTTCTTGGGCTCCAAAATCACTGCAGATGGTGACTGCAGCCATGCAACTAAAAGACCCTTGCTCCTTGGGAAAAAAGCTATGGCAGACTGAGACAGCATATTAAAAATCAGAGACATTACTTTTCCAACAAAAGTCCATCTAGTCAAAGATATGGTTTTTCCAGTAGTCATGTATCAATGTGAGAGTTGTATTATAAAGAAAGTTGAGTGCTGTAGAACTGATGGTGTTGGAGACACCTGTGGTTTTGACCTGTGGTGTTGGAGAAAACTCTTTAAAATCCCTTGTAATGCTGGGAGATCAAACCAGTCATTCCTGAAGGAAGTCAGTTCTGAATATTCATTGGAAATACTGATGTTCAAGCTGAAGGTCCAGTACTTTGGCCACCTGAATGGAAGAGATGATTCATTGGAAAAGACCCTGATGCTGGGAAAAATTGAAGACAGAAGGAAAAAAGGATAACAGAGGATGAGTTGTTTAGATGACATCACCAACTCACTGGACATGAATTTGAGCAAAGTCTTGGAGATAGTGAATTAATAGTGAAGCCTGGCCATGTGCAGTCCATGTGATCGCAAAGAGTCAGACACGACTGAGGAACTGAACATCAACAATAAAATTTTGGTAAAGATAGAGTGACTTGAATTTTTGCTCATCATTTCTGTGTGTTACTTTGACATCAAATTTGCCAGAACTTTGCTCAGTCATCTCCAACTCTTTGCAGTCCCATAGACTGTAATCCATTAAACTCCTTTGTCCATGGAATTTTCCAGACAATAATACTAGACTGGGTTTCCATTTCCTCCTCCAGGGAATCCTCTGGACACAGAAATCAAACCTGCTTCTCTTTTGTCTCCTGCATTGGTAGGCAGTTCTTTACCCCTGCACCACTGTGGTAGGTATATTTTGATAGCAAACTTACTCTAAGTTCCAAAGAGAAGTTTATAATATAAAGTCATGTCAATGATAGAGTTTATGTAAGAAAGATCTTTCAGCAAAATACCACACACAGTCCTACCAGTATTGGTGGTGGTGGTAATTTAGTCACTAAGTTGGGTCCGACTCTTGAGACCTCATGGAATGTAGCCTGCCAGGCTCCTCTGCCCATGGGATTCTCCAGGCAAGAATACTGGAATGGGTTGCCATTTCCTTTTCCAAATGATCTTCCCAACCCTAGGATTGAACCCAGGTCTCCTGCATTGCAGACAGATTCTTTGCCAACTTAGCGACAGGGGAAGCCCCATCAGTATTAAAGTAGCATAGTAGTAAGCTATATGTTTTCTTACCCCTATATTTCTACTTTCCATGAATAAACATTACATGTGAGAGAGTAATGCCATTATCATGGCAATAAGAACTTCCTGACATCTTTTCTGTAAAGAACACTGATTTTGATAATCTTTTTACAAGGGTGTCTTTGTTGAATTTCAGGATTTCTAAGAGATTAGCACATAGATGAGGAGAAAGAAAGAGAGAGAAAGAAAATAAAATACTAAAAAAATTGAGATTAGATGCATTGATTAGAATAAGAAGAATATTTTCACTTTCCTTCATAATTTCCACTTAAGGAGGTCCAGTTCAGTACCAAGAGATACCTTGTTTTACAAACCCCTGCAATTTCTTCTGCAAGGAAAGATGAAAGTGTCTGAAAGAGTTTCCCCAGCTATGTAGGATACAAGGAGACCCATTTCTTTCCTGTCCCAACCAGAATATTTAGTTGTGATTTGAATGACAAGGTTAACAGTGGCCATATCAAAGAGCTATCTAGAAATCAATAAAAGGGTGGATTTTTAAAAATTACTAATATGTGAAAATTAAATATCATATTCCTGAACAGCCAATGGGTCAAAGAAGAAATCAAAGGGGAATTTAAAAAAAATTATCTTGAGATAAACAAAAATGTAGACAAAATGTCCAAAACTTATGGGAAGCAGTATAAGTAATTCTAAGGGGGAATTTTGTAGTTATAAATACTTACATTAAGAAAAAAGAAAGAGAGAGAAAAACAAACAAACAAAGTCGCATAAATTATAAAGAAAATACAGGTACAAAATTGATAACAAATACCGACACAGCAATCCCACTGCTAGGCATACGCACTGAGGAAACCAGAAGGGAAAGAGACACGTGTACCCCAATGTTCATCGCAGCACTGTTTATAATAGCCAGGACATCAAAGCAACCTAGATGTCCATCCGCAGATGAATGGATAAGAAAGCTGTGGTATATATACACAATGGAGTATTACTCAGCCATTAAAAAGAATACATTTGAATCAGTTCTAATGAGGTGGATGAAACTGGAGCCTGTTATACAGAGTGAAGTAAGCCAGAAAGAAAAACACCAATACAGTATACTAACGCATATATATGGAATTTAGAAAGATGGTAACAAGAACCCTGTGTACGAGACAGCAAAAGAGACACTGATGTATGGATCAGTCTTATGGACTCTGTGGGAGAGGGAGAGGGTGGGAAGATTTGGGAGACTGTCATT
Source organism: Bos indicus x Bos taurus (assembly GCF_003369695.1). NCBI lineage: Eukaryota > Metazoa > Chordata > Mammalia > Artiodactyla > Bovidae > Bos > Bos indicus x Bos taurus. The sequence goes on from NC_040099.1 coordinate 16,506,958, forward strand.
GAAACATGTATAATATCATGCATGAAACGAGTCGCCAGTCCAAGTTCGATGCATGATACTGGATGCTTGGGGCTGGTGCACTGGGATGACCCAGAGGGAGGGTATGGGGAGGGAGGAGGGAGGAGGGTTCAGGATGGGGAACACAGGTTTACCTGTGGTGGATTCATTTCGATATTTGGCAAAACTAATACAATATTGTAAAGGTTAAAAATAAAATTAAAAAAAAAATAATAAAAAGTTTAAAAAAAAAAAAAAAGAAAGAGTTCAAATAGCCAAACTAGCTTTATATATCAAGGAACTGGAAAAAAAAAAGAGAGAATAAATTATGATCAAAGAAAGCAGAAAGAATGAAATAAGATAGATTAGATCAGAAATTTAAATTAAAAAAAGAGAAAAAGACCAGAAAAATAATAGAAAAGACCAATAAAATTAAGCTGGAAAAGACAAATGAAATTGACAAGCCTTTAATTATAATAAGAAATAAAGACATGATTCAAAAAAAAAAAATCAGAAATGAAAGAGGAGACATTAAAACTGACACCACAGAAATATAGAAGTGTTGAAACTATCATCATTGCATAACCTAGAATAAATGAACAGATTTCTAGAAACAGTAATTACCTAATCTGAATCATGAAGAAATGGAAAATCTGTACAGACCAATAATGAGTAAAGGGACTAAATAAATAATCAAGAATGTAGCAAAAAAAAAAGTCCAGAACCAGATTGGTTTCATTGGTGAATTCTACTAAGCATTGTAAAAAGAACTAATATCAATCCTTTTCAAATACTTCCAGAAGCTTGAAGAAGATGGAGCACTCCCATACTCATTTTGCAAGGAATTACTCTGAACATAACAAGACAGAATAAGACAATACAAGAAAAGAAAACTATCAGACAATAATCCTGATAAATATAGTTGTAAAAATTCTAAAAAATATACTGATGAAACTGAATTCAACAACACTTTAAAAGAATTATATACCATGATCAAGTGAAATTTATCCCTGGAATGCAAGGATGGTTCAACATATGCAAAAAAAAAAAGGGAATAATAATCAATGTAATATATTACATTAATAGAACAAAAGCTAAGACCTACGAAATTCTCCCAGCAAGAACACTGGAATGGGTTGTGATGCCCTCCTCCAGGGGACCCTACCAACTCAGGGATCAAACCCTTGTCTCTTGCATTGCAGGCAGATATTTTATCACTGAAGCCACCAGGGAAGCCAGAAATCAATAGCAATAATTAATCTATAATCTGATGTAAAAATAGGAAGAGAACCTGAATAAACATTTTTCTAAAAGACATATGCAAATGGATAACAAATATATGAAAAGATGTTCAACATTACTAATCATCAGTGAGATGCAAATCACAACCACAATGAAATATAACTTCACACCTATTGCAATGCTTATAGTGTTAAAAAAAAGAAGAAAAAATTGCTGGTGAGGATGTAAAGGAAAGTGAATCCTTTTACACCACTGATGGGAATGTAAATTGTTCTGGTTACTATGGAAAATAGTATATGGATTCCTATGAGTTAAAAGTGAAATTAGTGTATGGCTCATGGTTCTACTTATGGGTATATATCTGAAGGAAATAAACTCATTACATCAGTAAGACATCTGCACCCTCATGTTCACAGTAGCCAAGACACAGAAATAACCTAAAGATTCATTGACAGATGAATAACCAACATGTTATATGTATAGCTATAAATGAAATATATATTTAATTATAATTACAGTGGTAACATACACATTGCAAAAGGAAAATGCATCCTTGATATGTTGCCAATAATTTAATAAAATATTACATTTGTGTCATGGTATTTTGCTGCATATATTTTTATAGTATTTTAGTCAAGGAAACGGAGAAGGCAATGGCACCCCACTCCAGTACTCTTGCCTGGAAAATCCCATGGATGGAGGAGCCTGGTAGGCTGCAGTCCATGGGGTCTCGAAGAGTCGGACACGACTGAGCAACTTCACTTTCACTTTTCACTTTCCACTTTCGTGCATTGGAGAAGGAAATGGCAACCCACTCCATTGTTCTTGCCTGGAGAATCCCAGGGGTGGGGGAGCCTGGTGGGCTGCAGTCTATGGGGTCGCACAGTCGGACACAACTGAAGCGACTTAGCAGCAGCAGCAGCCACAGCAGTCAAGGAGAAAATGGGAAACACTGATATGGCCTGTTGGATCCCAAAGATACTCTTTTCATTTGATTTGACTGTACTGGTAACCCTGCAATCTGATACATCTATTGGCTTATTGGTTATAATAATAAAGTCATTAGCAATTGACTCACATTGTGTGAGGTATGGATCAGTGATCCAGCATACTTTGGTACTTGGGACCATATAGTGGGACCATGTGACCTAAGTTAGACCTTTTTGCTGTGTCTATGAATAATCCTGTGTGTATGTTCAGTCACTTCAGTCATGTTTGGCTGTTTGCAACCCAATGGACTGTAGCCTGCTAGGCTCCTCTGTCCATGGGATTCTCCAGGCAAGAATCCTGGAATAGGTTGCCTTGCCCTCCTTTAGGGGATCTTCCCAAACCAGGGATGGAATTTGTATCCCCAGGGTCTCCTGAATTTCAGGCCAATTCTTTACCACTGAACCATCAGGCAAACCCCCATGAGTAATCCTATGAGCTACTAAAGGCATAAAGAGGAAAGAATTTTAATTTACTGTTATGAATTATTTAAAAAACAGTTATTAGTAGGCCACTATTTTATATCATTTTTAAATAATTCTGCACTTACAGATTATCAATATAAACTTTCATCCTACTTAGTCTGGGATAATGAGGTACAATTTTATTTTACTAATATATACAAGTTATAGATGATTCTATCTTACACTGTCTCAATTTTCTGTTATTTCAGTTTAGTGGATGAATTTAATGTGTACAGGAATCTCTCATCTATTGTGCTTTTTATTGTACATAGGTACATCAGAAATTTGCCTTGTGAGGTTGGAAACTTACTTATAATAGATGAGAATACGGAAACACAAATCAGTTGATTTGATTCCAGAATCATATTGAATCATATTGGAACTGTACTGCAGGGAGGCTGAGCCAAGTTGGACATGTTCAAGAGGAAAACATCTTGTTTAGAATCCTTGGACTTGTTTGGGTGAAGCCTGCTGGGAGTAGGTAGATGTAATTGAAAAAGAGAGATTGAGGTGCATTCTTTTCCCATGAGCTCTTTTGCCATGCAGAAGGAATTAGATCTATATCTTGGGAAATGGAGTTACCTGCTGGTCTGGGAATAAAAAGAATGTTCCTATAGAGAGATATATTTGTTAATTATCTCCAGGAGAGTTTAAAAATCAAGTAGACATGAATTCATGTTTTGTTTGTTGCTAACATGAATAATGGCATCTTTCTTTTCTTTTTTATTTTTTTTACACTTATTTGGGGATTTTGTTGTTGTTTTCCTGCTTTCACTAGCAGCTCTCTTAAGTCTCTAGAATTCTGTTTCCGTACCCTAAGCCATTCTTCCTCTTTCAGAAATATATTCTATCATTATTTCCATACTAGATTTCAACGTGTTACAATCTTATTGTGTGATTTTTCAAATTCAAGTATTCCAACTATTCATGGTTCAGTAGAAGAGATGGCTCATACCTGAAGCATTCATCAACATAAGAATATAAAGAGTCATATTGGGCTGTAAATTTCCAAGATGGGAAATAAAAGCATCATTTACATAAAATTGGTAAATACTGAGGTTGAATTCTAAAGGTTAATGCCCATCAAAATATATCTAAACTCTCTCAGCTTTGTCATTTTGAATTTATCAAACATGAGAAATTAACTTCTTTCTTTCTTTCTTTTTGGCCACACTGCATGGCTTGTAGGATCCAAGTTCCTTGACCATAGATTAAACTCTGGACCTTGGCAGTGAAAGCTAAAATTCCTAACCACTAGGCTACCAGAGAACGCTCTAAATTATTTTTACTCATTTTATTTTTAACTTATAAAACACTAGAGAAGGTGAGTTCTATGCATTCTCGCCACTATCTCATCACATCATCCAATTTGTGAAATGAGTTATGCATTAACTGTATTCAAAACTAGTGTATATAAGATCCCAATGCAACCAGTTTAGTGATTCTTATGTTTCTTGATAGGTGGTGTTGCTATTGCCAAATTTCTTGATCAGCAAGTGTACTGAACTAGAGGTGGGTGTGAAGGGGAGAGGGGAATAATTAATTGCAGGCACAAAGGACTGGTACTAAAGATGGGGTATAATTAGAAACTTAAATATTTTCTCAGAAAACATAAATAACCTTAAATGAAGTTATCAATAAAATAATTAATGAAAACAAATTGATTGGGCTGTAAACTCAGAAGGATAACAAGGAGAATAAAAGAATGAACATAAGAAGAAAAGAAACAAAATTAGAAATTAATGAAATAGACATGAATTACTAGTAAAGAAATTTTAAAGTTATAAAAATTAAATCATAAGATATGAAATGGGTAAATCCAATTAAGAAAAGGGGAAAAAAGAATGCACATTATCAGATATGTTAATAGAAAAATAACCACAGATATATAAGAAAAAACAAACAAACAAACGAAAAACAAGACCTAGGGCTGGGGCTTATTGTGGTTTAGATTTTGAACTCCTTATTGCAAAACACAAGCTTAAAATGTAGAAAGTAAAAAAAAAAAAAAACCTAGGTCATTGTGGTGTGATCTAAATCAAATCCCTTAAGAGTATACAATGGAGGTGACAAACAGCTTTAAGGAGTTAGATCTGGTAGGTAGAGTGCCCGAAGAACTTTGGACAGAGGTTCACACCATTGCACAGGAGCAGCTGACTAAAACCATCCAAAGAAAAATCATTTTTCATGTTAGGAAGGTAACACTCAAAATCCTTCAAGCAAGGCTTCAGTAGTATGTGAACCAAGAACTTTCAGACAAGCTGGATTTACAAAAGGCAGAGGAACCAAAAATCAAATTGCCAACATTCACTGGATCATAGAGAAAGCAAGAGAATTCCAGATTTTTTTTTTTTTTGCCTTTGCTTCATTGACCACTAAAACATCTGACTGTGTGGATGACAGCAAAATTCTTCAAGAGATGAAAATACCAGACCATCTTACTTGTCTCCTGAGAAACCTATGCAGGTCAAGAAGCAATGGTGAGAACCAGTCATGGAACAACTGACTGGTTCCAAATTAGGAAAGAAGTATAACAAGACTGTATATTGTCACCCTGGTTATTTAACTAACATGTAGAATACATCATGTGAAATGCCAGGCTGGATGAATCACAAGCTGGAATCCAGATTGCTGAGGAAATATCAACAATCTCAGAAATTCTGATGATACCACTCTAATGGCAGAGAGTGAAGAGGGACTAAATTGTCTCCTGATGAGGGTGAAAGAGGAAAGTGAAAAAGCTGGCTTAAAACTCAATATTTGGAAAACTAAGATCATGGCAACTGCTCCCATCATTTCACAGCAAATAGAAGGGGGAAAAGTGGAAACAGTGGCAGTTTCTTTTCTTGGGCTCAAAAATCACTGTGGAAGATGACTGTAGCCATGAAATTAAAAGACGGTGGCTCCTTGGGGGGAAAAGCTATGACAAACCTAAACAGCATAGCCATTTAACAGAGACATTACTTAACCAACAAAGGTCTGTTTAGTCAAAGGTATGGTTTTTCCAGTAGTCATGCATGGATGTGAAAGTTGGGCCATAAAGAAGGCTGAGCACTGAAGAATTGAGGCTTTCAAATTGTGGTGCTAGAGAAGACTCTTGAGAGTCCCTTGAACTGCCATTAGATCCAACCAGTCAATCCTAAAGGAAATCAACCTTGCATATTCATTGGAAGATCTGATGCTGAAGTTCCAATACTTAGGCCCCTAATTCGATGATTCAACTCATCGGAAAAGACCCTGATGCTGGGAAAGATGGAAGGCAATAGGAGAAGGAGGTAGCAGAGAATGATATGATTAGATAGCATCACTGACTCAATGGACATGAATCTGAGCAATATTCGGGAGATAGTGAAGGACAGGGAAGTCTGAAGTACTGCAGTTCATGGGGTTGCAAAGATTCAGACATGACTTAGCAACCAAACAACAACAGTATAAGAAAATATATGTTCAATATGGAAAATATTTTAATCAATTCTATACAAAATTTTAAAATTCTCAGGAAAATTTCATGATTTTGAAATGAAATATAATTGTTTCAATTAGCACACAAGATATGGATGCTCAATAATCTATTGGTATGTGTAATTTAAAAATTCCTTAAGTCAATACAAAGTAAAGAAGGACAGAGTTAGTCAATAAAGGAGCCACTTCTCCTCCAAAACAAAGCAAAACTGATCTTGATATATATTCATTCCTTATTGTTAACATAAAACTCAAAAAGTGTAAGCTTTAAATGAAGAATATTAAAAATAGTACCACATGTCATCCAAATAGTTAATTACATAGCAGTGTAATGAATATCAAATTAATAGTGCAAAGTGCAAAAATTATTAACCATATTTTAAAATTCTACTGAAAATATTTTAAAAAGCTTGAAAAAATTATCTCTTATTCTTGGATTAGAAGCCTATTATTTTAAGTAACACAATCTTAGATTATATTGTATACATTTAATATTAACAATTAAAAGGAAAAAAAACAACAGATGACTATGGGATTCCAATTATTCTATGAAGTAACAACAGAATATGGAATTACCTGCTATATAGTAGCAGAGGAAACTTTAAAATCTCAGCATATAAAAATCAACTGCATTGCAATATCAATGAGTTAGTGAAACTTAAAATATTAAAATAAAAATGAAAAACTTTAAGGATAAATGTTACAAAATTTTTCAAGCCGTGTTCACTGATGCACCACCAGGGAAGCCCAAGAATACTGGAGTGGGTAGCCTATCCCTTCTCCAGCAAATCTTCATGACCCAGGAATCAAACCAGGGTCTCCTGCATTGCAGACAGATTCTTTACCAGCTGAGCTACCAGGGAAGCCCCTAAAATATTAAAAAGAAATAAAAAAAGGATAACTGCAACAAAAGATTTGCAAGCCATATACACTGATAATTATAAAATCTGAGAAAACTTTAAAAACATATACACAAATGGAGAGACATACCATTTTCATGGACTATTGGGCCTCTTTATGCATCTTTCCCAAAGTCACTCATGTGTCAAAGTCAGTGAGTGAGTGCTCAGTTGCCCAGTCTTGGACAAATCTTTGTGATCTCATGGACTTAATCCCTAATAAAACCCTACAGGAGTTTTTAGAATTTGATGAGCTGATTTTAGAATTTATATGGAAAATAAAATATTTAGAAGAGTCAAAACAATACCAAAAAGAACAATGTTGCAGATTTTTTCTTATTTGAAGACTTACTATAATAGTAAATAGGACAAAGTATTCCTAAAGTAAGAGTACATACTTTATCAGTGGAACAGAATATAGAGTCAAGCTATCAATTTACCTTGTACATATGAATTCAGACCCATATATGCATGATATGCATGGTCAATTGATTTTCAATTAAAGTGCCAAGGTGATTCACTAAGGAAAAGCATCTTTACAACAAATAGTGCAGGAATTTATATATATATATATAAATTCCTGCAACTCTATGAACTGCAGTATATCAGGCTTCCCTATCCTTCACTATCTCCTGGACTATGTTCAGTTTCATGTCCATTGAGTCAGTGATGCCATCAAACCATCATAACCTCTGTCAACCCCTTCTCCTCTTGCCTTCCATCTTTTCCAGCATCAAGTTTTTTCCCAATAAGTTAGCTTTTTGCATCAGGTAGCCAAAGTATTGTAGCTTCAGCTTCAACATCAGTCCTTCCAATGAATATTCAGGACTGATTTCCTTTAGGACTGACTGGTTCTATCTCCTTGCGGTCCAAGGGACTCTTAAAAGAGTCTTCTCCAGCACCACAATTCGAAAGCATCAATTCTTCAGCACTCAGCCCTCTTTATGGTTCAACTGTCATGTTCATACATGACTACTGGAAAAGCCATGGCTTTGACTATTGACTACTGTTGTTGTTCAGTCACTCAGTCATGTACAGTTCTTTGAGACCCCATGGACTGCAGAATGTCAGGCTTCCCTGTCCTTCATAATCTCCCAGAGCTTCCTCAAACTCATGTCCAATGACTTGGTGATGCCATCCAACTTTCTAGCCCTCTGTCATTCCCTTCACCTTCTGCCTTCAATCTTTCTCAGCATCATGGTCTTCCATTGAGTCAGCTCTTTGAAGTGGCCAAAGTATTGGAGCTTCAACCTCAGCATCACTTCCTCCAGTGAATATTTAGGACTGATTTCCTTTGGGATTGACTGGTTTGATCTCCTTACAGTCCAAGGGACTGTCAAGAGTCTTCAACAGCACAGTTCACAAGCATCAGCCTTCGTTATAGTCCAACTCTCACATCCATACATGATGACTGGAAAAACCATAGCTTTAGCTAGACAGACCTTTGTTGGCAAAGTAATGTCTTTGCTTTTTAATATGCTGTCTAGGTTGGTCATAGCTTTTCTTCCAAAGAGCAAATATCCTTTAATTTCATGGCTGCAGTCACCATCTGCAGTGATTTTGGAACCTAAGAAAATGAAGTCTGTTTCCATTGTTTCTCCATTTATTTGCTATGAAATGATGGAACCAGATGCCATGGTCTTAGTGTTTTGAATGTTGAATTTTAAAACAGCTTTTTCACCCTCCTCTTTTAGCGTCATAAAGAAGCTCTTTAATTCCTCTTTGCTTTCTGCCATAATGGTGGTGTTATCTGCATATCTGAGGTTATTGATATTTCTCCCAGCAATTGTGATTTCAGCTGTGCTTCCTCCAGCTTGGCGTTTTACATGATATATTCTGCATATAAGTTAAATAAGCAGAATGACAGTATACAGCCTTGACGTACTTCTTTCACAATTTGGAATGATCCATTTTTCCATATCTGGTTCTAACTGTCGTTCTTGACATGCATACAGGTTTCTCAGGAGGCAGGTAAGGTGGTCTGGTATTCTTGTTTCTTTAAAAATTTTTCACAGTTTGTCATGATCTACAGAGTCAAAGGCTTTAGTATAATCCATGTAGCAGAAGTAGATGTTTTTCTGGAATTTTCTTGCTGTATCTATGTATTTATCTACATCTATATCTTTATGTGTGTGTGTGAAAAATAATCTCAAACTTTATCTGGCAGCATAAAGGAAAAATTAACTCAGATAATGAATCTAAATGTAAAAACTAATATTATAAATCTTTCAGGGGAAAAGAAAAAAACAAAATGTTTACTGGACAGCACAAACTAATGCAACATTGTAAAGCATCCATATTTCAATACATTTTTTTTAAAGGAGAAGAAAATGTTTATGTCCCTGTGGAAAGCAGATATATCTTCTATAGAGCCCAGATAGAACTAATCATAAAAGACAAATATAATAAACTGATCTTTACTAAAGTTGAAAACTTTGCTCTTTGAAATAAACTATTATGAAATAAAAAGGCAAATCACAGACTGGGAAAAAATGTGTGTCACATATATATGGCACATATTTAAATTTTTTTAACTCCCAAATAATTACACAAACTCAATTTTTTAAATGAGTAAAACAATTAAAAAGACATATCAGATATAAAAATATACAAATGCCAAAAGCACATGAAAAGAAACCCAAAAACATTAGCTTGAAGGAAATATAAATCCATAGAAGGAAATATAAACTCCTACATACTCATTAGAATGACAAAATTAATACACAACACAAACACAAATGACATATAATGTTAGTGAGAATATACAGCAACTAAAACTTATGAATTGCTTGTTAAAATTTAAAATGTTTCAGCTTTTTTGAAAAAGTTATTATTTTTTTTTATTTTGAGCATTTGATTTTACAAAATAAAGCAATTATACTGTTAAGTGGAAGAGAAATGAAAATATGTTCACATAAAGGTTTGCATGTGATTAGTTAAAGAAGTTTTATTCATGATAGCTCCAAATTGAAAACAATCCTAACAATGCCCATCAGTGGATGAATGAATAAATAAATTGTGATATGCAATGACACACCACTTGGAAATAAAAAGAAACTTCTAGCAGACAAGCACAGTTCATTTCAGTTCAGTTCAGTCACTCAGTCGTGTCCGACTCTTTGCGACCCCATGAATCACAGCATGCCAGGCCTCCCTGTCCATCACCAACTCCCGGAGTTCACTCAGACTCATGTCCATCGAGTCAGTGATGCCATCCAGCCATCTCATCATCTGTCGTCCCCTTCTCCTCCTGCCCCCAATCCCTCCCAGCATCAGAGTCTTTTCCAATGAGTCAACTCTTCGCATGAGGTGGCCAAAGTACTGGAGTTTCAGCTTTAGCATCATTCCTTCCAAAGAAATCCCAGGGCACAGGATCCACCTAAAAACATGTTCAAGAATCCAGACACAAAGAGCACAAAATGTATCATTTCATTTATGTGGAGCTCTAGAAAAGACAAATTTAATCTGTAGGGATAGAAAGCAAAGCAGCAATTGCCTGGGGCTAGTATTGGATGGTGATTGACTGGGAAGGGACTTAAAGATCATTTTGGGTGATGAAATATCTCATCATGTGGCAGGGATTACCACCACATTTAGTGAAACGTATTGAACTGTACAATTAAACATATTATATTTTATGTAAACCATAATCCAATAAAGTAAAAAAATTAACAGGGCTCTTTTCAGGAACTAATCAGAAGGATTTTATGCAGATATGAATATAATGTTAATGTAGTTAGAAAAGCAATTGAAAGTGAAAAACTGAAAAAATGAGAAGTAGCTAATAGTATGAGATAGAACATATTTCATATATGCAGTTATTTAAAGCAGCTTTGAAACAATATATGAATGGACCTAGTAGATGCTGAAGAGATGAAGAGATGGAAAGAATACACAGAAGAACTGTACAAAAAAGGTCTTAATGAACCATATTTCTACCATGGTGTGGTCAGTCACCTAAAGACAGACATTCTGTAGTGTGAAGTCAAGTGGGCCTTAGGAAGCACAGCTGTTAATAAAGCTAGTGGATGTTATGGAATTCCAGTAGGAGTATATTCAGAACCCTAAAGCATGTTGCCATCAAAGTGATGCATTCAATATGGCACCAAATCTGGAAGATCCAGCAGTGGCCACAGGACTGGAAAAGGCCAATCCTCATCCCAATTCCTAAGAAGGGTAGTAGTAAAGAATGTGCTAACCATTAAACAATTGAACTCATCTCTTATGCTAGGAAGGGCATGCTTAAAATCTTGCATGCTAGGCTTGAGCATTATATGAACCAAGAAATTCCAGATTTCCAAGCTGGATTTAGAAAAGGAAGAGGAACCAGAGATCAAACTACCAACATTCACTGGATCACAAGGGAATTCCAGAAAAACATCTACTTCTGTTTTGTTGACTACACTAAAGCCTTTGAATGTGTGGATCATAACAAACTGTGGGAAGCTCTTAAAGAAATGGGAATGCCAGACCATTTTACCTGTCTCCTGAGAAACCTGTATGTGGGTCAAGAAGCAATAGTTAGAACCTGTATGGAACTACTGTGGGTTCATGACTGAGAAAGGAGTACAAAGGGCTGTCTGCTATCACCCTGTTTATTTAACATATATGCTGAGCCCAGCATGAGAAATGCTGGGCTGGATGAGTTAAAATGAAATCAAGATAGGTGGGAGAAACATTAACAACCTCAGACATGTGGATGAAAGCACTCTAATGGCAGAAAGTGAAGAGGAACTAAAGAGTCTCTTGATGAGGGTGAAGGAGGAGAGTGAAAGAACTAGCTTAAATCTAAAAAAAAGAAAAAAAGCTAAGATCATGATATCTGGCCCCTTTACTTCATGGCAAATAGAAGGGGGAAAGGTGGAAGTAGTGACAGATTTCCTCTTCTTGGGCTCTAAAATCACTGTGGGTGATGACTGCAGCTATGAAATCAGAAGACAATTGCTTCTTGGTATGAAAGCTATGATAAAACTAGAAAATGTGCTGAAAAGCAGAGACATTACTCTGCTGACAAAGTTCCATATAATCAAGGCTATGGTCTTCCCTGTGGTCACATATGATTGTGAGAGCTGGACTGTACAGAAGGTAGAGCACCAAAGAATTGATTCCTTCGAACTGGGGTGCTGGAGAAGACTCCTGGAAGTCCCTTGGACAGCCTGGAGATCAGTCAGTCTTCAGGGAAATAAATCTTGAATACATGTTGGAAGGACTGATGCTGAAGCTCCAGTATTTAAGTCATCTGATGTGAACAACTGACTAATTGGAAAAGTCCCTGTTGCTGGAAAGATTGAAGGCAGAACAGGGGAGATGGCTGGATGGCATCACTAATGGAATGAACATGAACTTGGGCAAACTTTGGGAGATGGTGAAAGACAGCAAAGCCTGGTGAGCTGTAGTCCATGGGGTCACAAAGAATTGGACACAACTGGGCGCCTGAACAACAACAATGAATGGATTAAAATAGAGACATAATGCTTTCACCAGTGTTTTTATAAATAATTGAAAGAGCACGAAATCTTACAAATAATACTGTCTAGGTGGGAGTTCTGAATTAGGTTTTGAGTTTCCTTAGTTTGTTAAAGGTAGAGCAAATTTGAAACATGTCTAATATGGCAGAAGAGCTTCTATAGCCAAGGGATATATTCTGATTAGATGTGTCCTATCTGAAAAACAATTGCATATAGATTAGGGATTATCTGCACTATAGTCAAGTTGCATATTTTAAATTTTAACTGTCTGATGTACTGATTGATTCAGTTCTTACTTTTTTCCATCTATTTAAACATTTTATTTAGTCTGAGTATACTGTGACCAGAAATATTTCATACAACATGTGGAATTCATATACCCTAATTTTCCTTTAGGAAGCTTCGTTTGCCTTTTTGTATGTGGATATAATCTGCTTTAACATTGACAGTAGTATATAAAACTTGAAGAGGTCAGAAGTATTTCAAATCATGCAAACTTTAAGAAAAATGTATGCTATAAAATTGTGGGAGGAAGGAAGTGGGAAAGGTGGATGGTAAAAGAAGATTAAACTTCAAGGATGAAAATGAATTGTCCTAAAATTCCTCTATTGTTTATATAAAAAAGCAGAATGAATCCATGCATTGCTAGTTTTTATAACTTAACGGAAGTCATGATGAAGGAAGCTAAAATGAAGATCATAGAAAGTGATAGTGACTTCAGAGGTTCAGGCAGACCCCTGAGGTCTCCAGTCTGGCATTGTCTCTGGTCTTTGAACTTACCAGGCACAGCACATCTTTGCAGTTGCTAACCCTGCTACCTGGAAAGCTCTTCTCATAGGTTTACCTTCTCCTTTTCCCCACCTTCCCTCCAATATTCACATACTCCATAATGCCTTCCCTGGTCATTTTGTGTAAAGCTGCAACTTACCTGTGATCACCCTCATCCCACTCCCCCCATGCAACACTTCCTGTTGGGCATTTCTGCTTTAGTTTCTCCTCAGCACTTCACATGGCCCAGCATAATTAGGTAGACATAGATAGATTTTTAGATAGATAGATAGCAGGGCAATATTTTTTTTCTGCAGTTTATTCTCCTGTTCAGAAAAGCCTCATGGGGGCAGAGACTGATGTGTGTTTTGTCACTGATTTATTCCCAGCACCTATGATGGTGCATGACATACAATGGTGATAAATAAACATTCGCTGCCTGATTGATCAACCAAATGAAGGAATTAGTGATTGACTTAAGATTGAAAATTATGGATAAGGCTTGAAGTTTAAAACTGGTACACAAAAAGAAAATATAAATGACAGTTTCATGGACTACTCTAGTCAGAGAATCTTTCTCTAACATTTTTAAAGTAATAAATTTAGGGTTAATAAAGAGATTTTATTATACACTGGAACAGGATCCATGTGAAAATACCTTAATGAAATTTTAGATAAATCAGTGAGGACAATGTGTAATGAGATTTAATAGAAATGGGTATTTTTCATAGATAAAACTAATCTCTGAATTGTCACTATGATAGATAGTCCTGCAACTATAAAGCAACATATGATGCTACTGATGGTAGCCGACTCTTGGGCTAAATGAAGCATGATGCCCTACTGTGACAAATCCAATTAATCTATTTATTCAACAAAATTTATTGAATATTTTAAAATAAATAGCATACTTAAGCAACAATGGGGATTATTTTGGCATTCTTTTGCATGAGGTGGTTCTGAAGAGACTTGCATGTTCTGAAGAGACTTGCATATTCTGAGTTCCAGAATTTCACTTTAGTACCTAGTTTTGTCCTCCTCAAAGTATTGTAAATGTCTAACTTGTTACAGCTTCAGTTTTTGTGGAAAGAAAGTCAATACAAATAATTGAAATTGAAATTGAAATTGACTTAACCAACCCACAATCATAAGTAAGATAACATGAATGGAATTTTTTTCCTCCTCTTGATGCTGAGTCATTCTCATATGCTATTTCTTACTCCAGTTGCCCCTCTCTACACAGAGGTTTGTGTTTGAAAAGTAACTGCCTCATGGTTTTCCTGTTATTGTGAGATCTCTGCTAGCATGCCATTATGCAAAACTCAAAAAAGAAATAAAAATTTTCAATAGCTGTGCAGAGCTTTAAATACTACCCTTATTTTTAATTTCTTGCAAGAAATCTTTGTGATAAAAAAAGAAGAAAAAATGAGTAAGTTTTCTCTCTTTTAATGTATGATGCAGAATGTCTGCAGCATTTAGAAATAACCTAGGAAATACTTTTTGTTTTTTAAATCTTGTGAGATTATAGAAAACACATTAATTCTAGCAGAATTTTGTTTTCGCAGGATAAATATTTTCTTTTTTTTTTTCCAACTACAATTTTATTTTATTTTTAAACTTTACAAAATTGTATTAGTTTTGCCAAATATCAAAATGAATCCACCACAGGTATACATGTGTTCCCCATCCCGAACCCTCCTCCATCCACCCTCCCCATACCATCCCTCTGGGTCGTCCCAGTGCACCAGCCCCAATCATCCCGTATCATGCACTGAACCTGGACTGGCAACTCGTTTCATACATGATATTTTACATGTTTCAATGCCATTCTCCCAAATCTTCCCACCCTCTCCCTCTCCCACAGAGTCCATAAGACTGTTCTATACATCAGTATCTCTTTTGCTGTCTCGTACACAGGGTTATTGTTACCATCTTTCTAAATTCCATATATATGCGTTAGTATACTGTATTGGTGTTTTTCTTTCTCACTTACTTCACTCTGTATAATAGGCTCCTGTTTCATCCACCTCATTAGAACTGATTCAAATGTATTCTTTTTAATGGCTGAGTAATACTCCATTGTGTATATGTAACAAAGCTTTCTTATCCATTCAGTTGCTTCCATGTCCTGGCTATTATAAACAGTGCTGTGATGAACATTGGGGTACACGTGTCTCTTTCCCTTCTGGTTTCCTCAGTGTGTATGCCCAGCAGTGGGATTGCTGGATCATAAGACAGTTCTATTTCCAGTTTTTTAAGGAATCTCCACACTGTTCTCCATAGTGGCTGTACTAGTTTGCATTCCCACCAACAGTGTAAGAGGGTGCCCTTTTCTCCACACCCTCTCCAGCATTTATTGCTTGTAGACTTTTGGATCGCAGCCATTCTGACTGGCGTGAAATGGTACCTCATAGTGGTTTTGATTTGCATTTCTCTGATAATGAGTGATGTTGAGCATCTTTTCATGTGTTTGTTAGCCATCTGTATGTCTTCTTTGGAGAAATGTCTATTTAGTTCTTTGGCCCATTTTTTGATTGGGTCATTTATTTTTCTGGAGTTGAGCTGTAGGAGTTGCTTGTATATTTCTGAGATTGTATATTTTTGAGATTAGTTGTTTGTCAGTTGCTTCATTTGCTATTATTTTTTCCCATTCTGAAGGTTGTGTTTTCACCTTGCTTATAGTTTCCTTTGATATGCAGAAGCTTTTAAGGTTAATTAGGTCCCATTTGTTTATTTTTGTTTTTATTTCCAATATTCTGGGAGGTGGGTCATAGAGGATCCTGCTGTGATGTACGTCAGAGAGTGTTTTGCCTATGTTTTCTTCTAGGAGTTTTATAGTTTCTGGTCTTACGTTTAGGTCTTTAATCCATTTTGAGTTTATTTTTGTGAATGGTGTTAGAAAGTGTTCTAGTTTCATTCTTTTACAAGTGGTTGACCAGATTTCCCAACACCACTTGTTAAAGAGATTGTCTTTAATCCATTGTATATTCTTGCCTCCTTTGTCAAAGATAAGGTGTCCATATGTGCGTGGATTTATCTCTGGGTTTTATATTTTGTTCCATTGATCTATACTTCTGTCTTTGTGCCAGTACCATACTGTCTTGATAACTGTGGCTTTGTAGTAGAGCCAACATAGTTTTGGAAGTTTTGGCCACAGCAATCAGAGCAGAAAAAGAAATAAAAGGAATCCAAATTGGAAATGAAGAAGTAAAATTCTCACTATTTGCAGATGACATGATCCTCTACATAGAAAACCCTAAATATTTTCTTAAATACAGTCCCTGGCACAGGTGAAGTCATTTCTTCTATAGTATTTGTTTATTTTTATACAAAATCTATCCCTTAATTTCAATTTTTTTTTTCCTCATATATGGCATGGAAGGTAGAAATTATGTGTGTGCTGTGCTCAGCACAGCTCTGACTGACTGTTTGGGACCCTATGGACTGTAGCCCACCAGATTCATCTGTCCATGGGATTCTCCAGGCTAGAATACTACAGTGGGTTGCCATGCTCTCCTCCAGGGGATCTTCTTGACCTAGGTATCTAATCCACATCTCCTGCATTGCAGATGGATTCTTTACCCACTGAGCACCTGGAAAGCCTAGAAATTATGCTAGAAGCTAAAAAAAAAAAGAGAGAGAGAGAGAAATATATGAATGAAACATTCTTTAATCCCATCAAATAGCATGGATTTCAAATAAAACAGGAAGGAACTGAGGCCATTCAAAGAGACCTGTGGGAAAATTTCTTTGTAAGAAAACATGTAAAGTATACTGTAAAACTTTATGAAAAAAATAACCTTTTCTGTTACCAATAAAACCCCTTGCCTTGAAAGAAACATTGGCTGTTTAATGAAAAGAAAGTGATTTTTTAAAATGTACATAAATATGGAGAATAATATAAGACACACTCTGATAAATAGTAGGTTAAAAACAAACATCCACTTTGAATTTTTTCCTAAAGAATGTAACATTGTAAACTTTGCTCCATCCATTTCTGGTAGAGAAGCCTCTCTAAATACTAGTATGAATTATTGTTTGTTTGTTAAGTATATACATGTAGTTAACAATGTAATGTATTGCTTTCATATTTTTAATGTATGTAATTGACATCATTCCATACAACACCTTCTACAACTTTTTTATTAATAGTATGTTTTTGAAATTAATCAATTCATATCTGTAGTTCTATCATTTATATGTGTATCAGATAGTCCATTGCAAGAACATGTCACAATTTATTTAATCCTTCTCCAGTTTATAGACATTTAGATAGTTTCAGTTTTTCTCTGTGCTTCAGTAATCACTCACATACATTCTTCCCCATGTACTGGGATAGGCTTTCTCTGGAGTGTACACTTGTGAGAGGACTTTTTTGGTCTTAGAGAATGAACCTTTAAATTTATTATAAATTAACTACCTGCCCTGTGAGTTGCACCAATTTATATAACTAAAAGAGTCCCTTTTGCTGTAGTCAGAGCTTCTCATAGACTTTTGTGCTATATTCTGAGGGACATTTGAAATTTGTGATGAAATTTTTGTTTGTCCTAATTATTGGATAGTGCTACTGGTGTTAAGGTGGTGGGGTTCAGGAATATGAGATGACTGATGTCAAAGCTGAAGCTCCAGTAATTTGGCCACCTGATGCAAAGAGCTGACTCATTGAAAAAGACCTTGATGCTGGGAAAGATGGAAGGGAGGAGAAGGGGATGACAGAGGATGAGAAGTTTGGATGGCATCACCAATTCAATGGACATGAGGCTGAGCAAGCTCCAGAAGATGGTGAAGGACAGGGAAGCCTGGAGTGCTGTAGTCCCTGGGGTTGCAAAGGGTGAGACGTGACTGAGAGGCTGAACAACAACCCTGGATATGACAGTCCCCCATGAGAAAATTAATTTTGCTCCTTAAACAAATTTTGAAAGCATAACTGAACATTGATAGAAATAAGGGAAAACAACTCAAATCTGTATTTAATTATCAGGGCTATCATGTATCTTAGACTTCCCTGGTGGCTCAGACGGTAAAGCGTCTATCTACAAGGCAGGAGACCCGGGTTCAAGCCCTGGGTTGGAAGAATCCCCTGGAGAAGGAAATGGCAATCCACTCCAGTATTATTGCCTGGAAAATCCCATGGACAGAGGAGCCTGCTAGGCTAGAGTCTATGAGGTCACAAAGAGTCGGACAACAACCCTGGATATGACAGTCCCCCATGAGAAAAATCATTTTGCTCCTCAAATTTTGAAAGCATAACTGAACATTCTTAGAAATAAGGGAAAACAACTCAAATTTGTGTGTACTTATAAGGGCTATCACATATCTTAGCTTTCATGTGAATCCAGAGAAAATTTTACTTAGTTTAACCTATGCTGAATTTTCAGTGACCAAGATCATTGTGTAAACTGTAGAAATAACTATTTTTTTGTGCATGTGTGGGAAGGTATAGATATGCACAAAAGTCACTACTTTAAAGAAACATATCACTAATGACAAAAATACCCGTGGTAATTAAATTATTCAGCAAATATAGCAGGATTGGTGTGGAGTCAACATTGTCCATTTCACAGTGATACAGATGCAAATACCTGACTGACATGATGATGCCTGTCCAAGCATTTACATATGAAATTATGCAATCATATTACAAATCACTTTCTTTTATTCTTCCTTTCATGTTTTAACAGTGAGATATTATAATAGTTTGATATTATATTATTGGGTTTTTTAAAGTATAGGTAGGTAATATTGAGCTTCACAGGTGGCGCTATTGATAAAGAACCCACCTACCAATGCGGAAGATCCCTTAGTTGGGAGGATCCCCTGGAGGAGACCATGGCAACCCACTCCAGTATTCATGCCTGGAGAATCTCAATTAACAGAGGAGCCTGGTGGGTTATGGTCCACAGAGTCACAATGAGTCACACATGACTGAAGTGACTTAGCACACTCACACACACACACAAACAACACACAATAGGTAATATTACCTATGAGTCCTTTATTTGACTAACAAAGGTAATGTAATGTCCAGTACATGGTATTGACAAGACATTTTAACTTTTGGTAATTAGGTGCAGGTGAAGTATTTTATTTTTATTTTCTCAAGAATATTTAGGCTGCACTTATTTCATGTATTTAATGAACATTTTTTTTTTTTCTCTTTCACGTACTGTGCTCATAAACTTTTTTTTTTTTTTTACTTTACAATATTGTATTGGTTTTGCCATACATCAACATGAATCCACCACGGATGTACATGTGTTCCCCATCCTGAACCCCCATCCCACCTCCCTCCTTGTACCATCCCTCTGGATCATCCCAGTACACAAGCCTCAAGCATCCTATGTCATGCATTGAACTTGGACTGGTGATTCATTTCATATATGATATTATACATGTTTCAGTGCCATTCTCCCAAATCATCCCACCCTTTCCCTCTCCCACAGAGTCCAACAGACCGTTCTATATATCTGTGTCTCTTTTGCTGTCTCGCATGCAGGATTATTGTTACCATCTTTCTAAATTCTCTATATATGTGTTAGTATACTGTATTGGTGTTTTTCTTTCTCACTTACTTCACTCTGTATAATAGGCTCCAGTTTCATCCACCTCATTAGAACTGATTCAAATATATATATTTTTTAATGGCTGAGTAATACTCCATTGTGTATATGTACCATAGCTTTCTTGTCCATTCATCTGCTGATGGACATCTAGGTTGCATCCATGTCCTAGCTATTATAAACAGTGCTGCGATGAACATTGGGGTACACATGTCCCTTTCAATTCTTGTTTTCTCAGTGTGTATGCCCAGTAGTGGGATTGCTAGGTTATAAGGCAGTTCTATTTCCAGTTTTTTAAGGACTCTCCACACTCTTCTTCCTAGTGGCTGTACTAGTTTGCATTCCCACCAACTGTGTAAGAGGGCTCCCTTTTCTCCACACCCTCTCCAGCATTTATTGCTTGTAGACTTTTGTATCGCAGCCATTCTGACTGGCATGAAATGGTACCTCATTGTGGTTTTGATTATCAGCATTTCTCTGATAATGAGTGATGTTGAACATCTTTTCATGTGTTTGTTAGCCATCTGTATGTCTTCTTTGGAGAATTGTCTATTTATTTCTTTGGCCCATTTTTTGATTGGGTCATTTATTTTTCTGGAATTGAGCTGCAAGAGTTGCTTGTGTACTTTTGAGACTAATTCTTTTTCAGTTGCTTCATTTGCTATTATTATCTCCCATTTTGAAGGCCGTCTTTTCACCTTCGTTATAGTTTTCTTTGTTGTGCAGAAGCTTTTAATTAGGTCCCATTTGTTTATTCTTGCTTTTATTTCCAATATTCAGGGAGGTGGGTCATAGAGGATCCGGCTGTGATTTATGTCGGAGAGTGTTTTGCCTATGTTCTCCTCTAGGAGTTTTATAGTTTCTGGTCTTACGTTTAGATCTTTAATCTATTTTGAGTTTATTTTTCTGTATGGTGTTAAAAAGTGTTCTAGTTTCATTCTTTTATAAGTGGTTGACCAGTTTTCCTGGCACCACTTGTTAAAGAGATTGTATTTAATCCATTGTATATTCCAACTGTTGTTTGTTGCATTTGCAGATCATATAGTTTTGACCTTATCTTCAGGTTTCCTAGATTCTTAAGTTTCTGCCTTTTCAAACCCATTTCACAGTAGACTGTTCTTACCACTATCCTCTGGGTGGCTTCAAGCAGATGCTCCATCATTACTGCACATCTTCACCACTATCTACTGACCATCTCAGAGACCAACAGCTGTGCTCACTGTTCCCTTCAATGTTCCATTTCTTGCCCACAAAAATGTATAATCTGGTTTTGGAGCCTATATAAGAGCTTTTGTTGCTATTACTGTTGCTTGTGTATGTGTTCAGTCTCTAAGTCATATCTAACTCTTTGCACAAGGACTCAAGCACACCAGATTTCCCTGTCATTCACTATTTCCCAGAGTTTGTTGAAATTCATGTCCACTGAATTGGTGATGCTATCTAACATCACATCATCTGCTGTCCCCTTGTCCTTTTGCCTTCAATCTTTCCCAGCATGAGTCTTTTCCAATGAGACAACTCTTTGCATCAGGAGGCCAAACTATTGGTGCTTCAGCTTCAGCATCATTCCTTCCAATGAATATTCATGGTTGATTTCTTTTAGGATCTCCTTGCAGTAGAAGGTACTCTCAAGAGTGTTCTCTGACAACCAATTTGAAAGCATCAAATCTTCAGTGCTCAGCTTTCTTTATGGTCCAACTTTCACATCCATACACGACTACTGGAAAAGCCATAGCTTTGACTATACAGACTTTTGTCAGCTTTTTAATATGCTCTCTAATTTTGCCATAACTTTCCTTCCAAGGAGTGAGTGTCTTCTAATTTCATGGCTGCAGTCACTGTTCACAGTGATTTTGGAGCCCAAGACGATGTAATTTGTCACTTCTTCCACTTTTTCCCCATCTTTTGCCATGAAGAGATGGGACTCGGTGCCATGATCTTAGTTTTTGATTGTTGAGCTTTAAGCCAACTTTTTCACTCTCCTCATTCACCCTCATCAAGAGGTTCTTTAGTTCCTCTTCACTTTCTTCCATGAGTGTGGTATCCTCTGCATAACTGAGGTTGTTGATATTTCTCAGTCAAGTTGGCAATCTTGATTCCAGATTGTGACTCATCCAGCCCAGCATTTTCAGATAATATCATTGATTCAATGTAGATGAATCTGAGCAAACTCCAGGAGACAGTGAAGGACAGGGAAGCCTGGCATGCTGGAGCGCATGGGCTCACAAAGAGTCACACGTTACTTAGCTACTGAACAATAACTCTGCATTTAAGTTAAATAAACAAGGTCATAATATACAGCCTTGTTGTACTCCTTTCCCAATTTTGAATCAGTCAGTTTTTCCATGTAAGCTTCTGACTATTGCTTCTTGACCCACATACAGGTTTGTCAGGATACAGGTAAGGTGGCCTGGTATGGTTATTCTTTTATATTTTCTCTGTCATTGCTGTATATTTGAGACATGGACTTTGCCTTGAGTTGCAAACTTAGAAAGGTAATGGAATTTGAAAATACCTTTTGAAAAAGAGAAAGAGAGGTAGATTGTGTATGTGTTAAATGCCACAAGTTAAAACTACTGGTTTTCCTGGTAGTCATGTATGGTGGTGAAAATTGGACCATAAAGAAACTGAGTACAGAAGAATTGATGCTTTCAAACTGTGGTGCTGGAAAAGACTCTTGAGAATTCCTTGGACTGCAAGGAGATCAAACCAGTCAATCCTAAAGGAAATCAGTCCTGAATATTCACTGGAAGGACTCATGCTGAAGCTGAAGCTCCAATACTTTGGCCACCTGATGCAAAGAGCTGATTCATTGGAAAAGACCTTGATGCTGGGAAAGATGGAAAGCAGGAGAAGGGGATGACAAAGGACAAGATGGTTGAATGGCATCACCAACTCAATGGACAAGAGTTTGAGCAAACTCCAGGAGATGGTGAAGGATAGGGAAACCTGGAATCCATGGGCTTGGATAGAGTTGGACACAACTTAGCAAGTGAACAATAACACGTTAAAACACATATCTACTCCACATTTGAAGGGAGAATCCCTGTCCTTATGATGCAGAAGATAGCTCAGGCTTATGAACAAGCATAACTTTATTCCTTTCCTGAGGCAAGACTGTAATTTCTTAATAACAACCCAAGGTTTCAAGTTAATGGAGCTGCCACAGAGGCAGTGAGTATAACTGAGACCCCCTAAGTGTTTATATGCTCTTGTCTTACCTATTTATTTTCATTTGTGAGTCTAGGTTGAAAGTGATAATTGTTTAATTGTGCATATTGGCTTTTTCATTTTTTAAATTTAACGTTTCACAACGTTTTTAATCTAAAAGAATGCCTCATGCTGTGATAATCAACATGATAAAATGTAAAAATAAATGAATAGTCCACATTTAAAAGATTCTTCTTATCTAGCAACAAGCCCTATCTGCTGAATGTAAACTTAATTGCAATGTATTTCCTTAATGGTCTCCTTTAATTGGTTACCCCGCTATGGTATCTTTGGAAAGTTGAAGTTCTGTAACAAAGCATAAGTGATTATTCTTACAAAGAAGATTGTAATGGTCAGAACACAGAGAAATAACATTTAACCAATAAGTGAAAATTAATATACTTTGATTTTCCTGGAGCTGAATTCTTTTTACTGTGATATTTAAAATGTATGGCAAAGAGATCACAGTTGACTGAAACTGGAATTATTTACAAAATGATAAGAAACAGGAATGTTTACCCAGAATTTCAGCCTCCTTCACTTTTCCTACATCAGTCAGGGCTTTGAATTTGCAAACTCTTTGAAAACAGAAATGTATCCATCTAACTATAATGTCCATCCAACCTGGTGCTCCACTCACAAAAGGTAAACATTTATCCATATAAATGATGAAATTAGCATAATATTCTATTCTCCTCCACTCTGAGACAAAACTATATAGTGTCACTTTCTTTGCTTCTTCAAATTTGTAAAGATCATGTTATTCAAAAAAATAAAATGATCTAATGGGCCTCCAGAAATTAAGGTTTTATGTAACTTTTGTCAATTTTTACAGGACTCATCCTTGCACTCCTTTCTCCACACATTCTCCACGTTCACATTGAGAGCTGTCTCACTCTAATGCATTCATGAACCATGCATCATGTGCTTTAAACTCTGCATAAGTATTCTCATTCTGTTCTTACCATTCTGCAGCTTTCATTTTTCACCCAACACTTTTCGAAATAAATCTGTACCTATACAAATAGTACTTCTTAATTTCTTTCTCAAATAGGTACAGGTTGTAAGTTCTTCTCTCAATCAATATTTCAAATTTTCTGGAATTCAAAGACATTTAGTTTCAAAAAGACATAGAAATTGGAAGTACTATACCATGAGTCTGTGATAACACCTGATTGTTATATCCTTTCTAGCCCTTTGCACAGTTGTGCTTCTAAAGATCAATGACTCAATTTATGCAGAGTCAAGTCTATATCTAGTTCTGACAATAAAGCTTGTTTTTATCTTTTTCTCATTTCTTTTCTTTTAAAATTTCTAATCATGTACCTGCCCTTACTGTACATTAAAATCCATTTTATATTTAATTTTATTTACTACCCCCATATACTGTAGCCTGCCAGGCTCCTCTGTCCATAGAATTCCCAGGCAAGAATACTGAAGTGGGTTGCCATTTCGTTCTACAAGGAATTTTCATGAACCAAGAATTGAAACCAGGTCTCCTGTATTGCAGGTGGTCAACTTCATTTCAGGTGGATTCTTTACTGATTGATCCTCTAGGGAAGTCCATACGTTTTACTTTATTTTTATAAACTCTTTAAAATAATTTATTGTGCATTAAAGTTTTGTTGGAATGGTTCTATTTTATAATTTTTTCTTTAAGTATTTTTCCCTTGTAATTGAATTCTGATTCTTTTAAAAAATAGAGTATAGTTTATTTATAATACTATATTAGTTTCAGCAAAGTGATTTAATATTGTTATAGATTATATTCCATTTCACATTATTAGAAAATAATGGCTATATTTCCCTGATTCTGTTCTCATTGTACTAAACAATACTTTTATTTTGGATGGGGGGAGTCATCTCCAAATTCCAAAAGAATAACCTGCTTTTTTTTTTTAAATCTTCCTGATGGGCTCCTGAGAAATCTGTATGCAGGTCAAGAAGGAACAGTTAGAACTGGACATGGAACAACAGACTGGTTTCAAATTGGGAAAGGAGTACATCAAGGCTGTATACTGTCAACCTGCTTGTTTAACTTCTATTCTTATTTAACTTATTTAACATCATGTGAAATGCCAGGTTGGCTGAAGCACAAGCTGGAATCAAGATTGCTGGGAGAAATATCAACGGCATAAGAAAAACAGATGACACCACCCTTAAGGCAGAAAGTGAAGAAGAGCTAAAGAGCCTCTTGACAAAAGTGAAAGAGGAGAGTGAAAAAACTGGCCTAAAGCTCAATATTCAAAACACTAAGATCATGGCATCCCGTTCCATGACTTCATGGCAAATAGATGGGGAAACAATGGAAATAGTGAGAGCCTTTATTTTGGGGGACTCCAAAGTGACTGCAGATGGTGACTGCAGCCATGAAATTAAAAGACACTTGCTCCTTGAAAGAAAAGCTATGATCAACCTAGACAGCGTATTAAAAAGCAGAGACATTACTTTGCTGACATAAATCTGTCTAGTCAAAGTTATGATTTTTCCAGTAGTTATGTATGGATGAGAGTGTTGCATTATAAAGAAGGCTGAGTGCCGAAGAATTGATGCTTTTGAACTGTGGTGTTGGAGAAGACTCTTGGACTGCAAGGAAATCAAACCAGTCAATCCTAAAGGAAATCAATCCTGAATATTCATTGGAAGGACTGATGCTGAAGCTGAAGCTCCAGTACTTTGGCCACCTGATGGGAAGAACTGACTCCCTGGAAAAGACCCAGAAACTGGGAAAGATTAAAGGCAGGAGGAGAATGGGACAGAAGAGGACAAGATGATTGGGTGGCATCACCGACTTGATGGACATGAGTTTGAGCAAGCTGCAGGAGTGGTGATGGACAGGGAAGCCTGGTGTGCTGCAGTTCATGGGGTTGCAAAGAGTTGGACACGACTGAGGAACTGAACTGAACTGAACTGATGTGTGATAAAGCCATTTGCCAGCATTTAGAATATTGTTTCTTGTTGAGTTTTGTAAATTTTTGATAGACAACTAATGACTTGAGCATATGATCCAGATCACAAAAATTGATAAATCTAGTCTTTTTAAGATCTTGATGAAATATGCTAAATTTGACAGAATCTGACATCTTCTGAAATTTTGCAAAATATGCTAAAAACTGCCTATGATACACAGGTAAAAATGGCATATTGAACAATCAACTTCTTTCTCTCAACTTCCAGAAACAGTTTTGTTACAGTTTTGATCCAGATCCCTCTAAAAGCAATATAGTGTACAGGAGCCCTATGTAGTGAGAGCAGTGTTTTTGAGACTGTGTAATGACTTATCACAGAGAATAGCTCCCCTTCTCTTTTCCCAAATCTTTAAGTCCATAAATTATTTTCTTCCTTCTCTTCAGAAGGAACTTTCCCTCTACAAACTATGTGTCAAAAATAATTACTCCTCACTCTCTGCAGTCATATAGAAATATCATACTCACAGTCTTAAAAATTGGAAAATTCTCCCATCCCAATCAAACTGTCATAGATATTCTTTTAAATTTTCATTCACATTGTTATAATTATCAGAACATGTGTACAAAGGAACAAGGAAAGAGATGAATTCTCCCTTATCAGTGAACTGCTCTGTTCAGTAAGTTGCTGATGGCAGATTCATAAGTATATGACTGAATGGATTCAAGGTTTATAGATATAAGGATCATGTGAACAGAAAATAACAGAAACTGATGCAGTGGTGGCGTCAGCTTATGTTTGTTCAGTTTCATGATTTTTTTGGTTCAGAACTGAAAAACGTAGTCAAAAGATGTCTGCTTGTGGCCAGTTGCTAAATTAGATAGATTCAATATTTTAAGCAAAATACACCTGGTCAATATTATTTCAAAACAGCCTGTCAATTAAGTAAAACAACTACTGAAAAGAATAAGTGAATCTTTTGCTTGACTAAATTTCCTGATAATCTCAAACAAAATATTCTCTCATTTTCTCTCTCATGCATAAGTGTTTATTGAGAGCTAAATCCACATTCAGTAATGAACAAAATCAATGAATGCCTGTGCACACTTAGCTTTTGTTCTAGAATCAGGAAAGAGACTGGGAGGGTGTCACCTGTGGGGGTATGAAACTAAAGGTTTTACAAAGGTTATCTTTGACAAAGGGGTAATTCTTAAATTAAGAAGGGCAATATACAACATTAAACAACATGGAGTTGCAAAGAGTTGGGCGTGACTGGGTGACTGAACAACAACATATATATATATATATATATATATATGTTGATCTTAGTCTTGGCTTATATTTGTTGCAACATTCTAGTCTTGTAGTTCACAAACAGCAATCCCCCAATTAGTAGAATCAGCATCACATTGAAAATAGTTAGCAATACAGATTCTCCAGCCTCACACCAAGTGTACTGTATCAGAAATTCTGATTTTAATGCAGGCTAAAGTTTGAGCAAAAATAGTTTATATTCAAGTTACCTGTAGAGCTTACTGCATTCTAGTCCACTGGATCTCATGCCAGATTTTCAGACTTAGTATGTCTGTAGTGGAACTTGATAATTTACATTTTTAACAAGTTCTCAGGTGCTGCTTAACTGATGGTCTGAGGACCACACTTGATATGAAACGAGTCACCAGTCCAGGTTCGATGCATGATACTGGATGCTTGGGGCTGGTGCACTGGGAAAACCCAGAGGGATGGTATGCAGAGGGAGGAGGGAGGAGGGTTCAGGATGGGAAACACATGTATACCTGTGGCAGATTCATTTTGATATATGGCAAGACCAATACAATATTATGAAGTTAAATAAAATAAAATTTAAAAAAAAAGAAAAAAAAGGGAAAAAAAAATGAAAAGCCACTGGCTTATTGGATATTCATCTAGAAGACATTACATGGAAATCATCTTGTGTTGTTTTTGTCATTGTTTGGTCACTCAGTCATGTCCAACTTTTTGCCACTCCATGGACCCCAGGTTTCCCTGTCCTTAACTATCTCCCAGAGAGTGTGAGTGACAGCTGCTCAGTTGTGTCGAACTTTTAGTGATCCCATGGATTGTAGTCTGCCAGACTCCTCTGTTCATGGAATTCTCCAGACAAGAATACTGGAATGGGCTTCCATTTCCTTCTCCAGGGGATCTTCCCAACCCAGGGATCGAACACAGGTGTCCTGCATTGCAGGCAGATTCTATCATCTCTCAGAGTTTGTTCAAACTCATGTCCATTAAATCAAGGATGCCATTCAACCATCTCATCTTCTGTCATCCCCTTCTCCTCCTGCCTTCATCTTTCCCAGCATCAGGGTCTTTCCCAGTGATTTGGCTCTTTGCATCATATTGGAGCTTCAGCATCAGTTCTTCCAATGAATATTCAGTGTTGATTTCCTTTAGGATTGACTTGTTTGATCTCCTTGCTGTCCAAGGGAAATCATCTGGAAACTTCTAAAAATATCAATGTTTAGATTGATCTCTGCAGGTGTAAGCTAGACTTTATGTTTAAAAAACAAATTCCATACAATTCTTACATATATCCAGAGTTAAAGAAGCATTCTTTAAGAAAATCACTACATCTCCCTGTGCTACTCTTCAGCACACAAGTAGATTCTACTCCTATTAATACTGAAAACCATTGGGAATTTGAAGCAGAACTCATTTTAAGCTGTTTCTACATAATGCTCCCCCCAAAGCAATAGTAAAATGAAAAAAAAATCAATGAAACACATTATCTAGGTCAAAATAATATATTAAAACCTGAGGTTTTTTTGTGGAATTCAACTTAATAAGCAGCTCTCAACTATACTGAAACTTTTTTTCCAGCTGGGACACACGTGTAAATACAACTCTAACAGTTTCAATTTTTAGGAAGGAATGCATATGGGTTGCAGCATAAACCTTAATTGCAGTCTTACATTTTGGATTGTAGTAGAATAGAGATGCAAAAAATATTTATTTTATTGATGTACTGAAATAAAGGATGAATCCTTGCCTGGCACTGATGCCATTACTTCCACTAGTCAGAATTAAGTTTGTAACCTGTTACCGGAATGAAAAACAAATGGCAATTTAACCATGGGAGCTAGTTTTTGCTGCGGCTTAGGAGGTAGTGGCCTCCCTTTTCACAGTCTTCTGTTCTGCAGGGAGCCAGTGGGCTTTCGGGGTCTCTTTGTTTATGATCTTATTCCTTTTTCATTAGAATTAGCATCAGGCCTGCAAGTTGTTCAGTTCCCCAGATGAGTCTCCTGTGGCTTTAAAGCTCTCTAAATGCCACAAGTTCTCAACACCCCACCTCCCTACTCCCCTGCAGAATTTGTAAGTGACAAGAAGCTGGAAAAATACAGATGGCATAATTATATATTTTGCAGTTGATTAATCACCACAAAACATTAATCACATTTTGTATAACAATACATAATCAAATTCTTTATAGTAGAAATTAAGTTTCTCTCTGATAGGGAATAGATTCCTTTAGGATATTGACAGGGTTTTTCAGCATCTGTTTGGCTCCCATTCCACATCTGCATTTGATTTTCATCTGCTTTAGGGCTTAGTAAAATGTGGCTTAAAGGTTGTTTTATGACTATAAATGTACATGCTAATAGAAGGATTTGTTGAGAGGGAACTATTTGTACAAGTTAGATACTAAAAGTGTATTTTTTCCAAGCCATAACATATTTCTTCAGTGAAAACCATTGGATTATGTTTTCCTAGAGAGTAAATCTACTGAAATCAAACATAAATTATGCATTTTTTTCTTAAGAGCTATTGAGATATATTCTTAGTCTTAGCTTTACATTATTATGAGAAAAAAAAATCTTTGTGTAACTTTTATATTTACATAACATCTTTATAGTGTAAGGACCTAATTTCTTGATTATTATAAAATAATGATATAGATTGTATGTATCAATTTGTATAGATGTGAGAGTTGGACTGTGAAGAAGGCTGAGCACCGAAGAATTGATGCTTTTGAACTGTGGTGTTGGAGAAGACTCTTGAGAGTCCTTGGACTGCAAGGAGATCCAACCAGTCCATTCTGAAGGAGATCAGCCCTGGGATTTCTTTGGAAGGAATGATGCTAAAGCTGAAACTCCAGTACTTTGGCCACCTCATGTGAAGAGTTGACTCATTGGAAAAGACTCTGATGCTGGGAGGGATTGAGGGCAGAGGATGGGACAGAGGATGAGATGGCTGGATGGCATCACTGACTCGATGGACATGAGTCTGAGTGAACTCTGGGAGTTGGTGATGGACAGGGAGGCCTGGCATGCTGTGATTCATGGGGTCGCAAAGAGTCGGACACGACTGAGCAACTGAACTGAACTGAACTGATAGATACTTATAATGACTTGCTAAGTGACTATAATATGTATGCATCACATATATACAAGCACATATAAACTTCATGTAGCTACATTCTACTAATTAGAGCCTGTAAGTTAAAATTATACTTCTCGGTAACTCTAGTTACTCAAAAATTATTATATACTCTGATATAGATGCATATACAAATGTATTTCTTTACTATAAATCTATGATAAATTAAGGAAGAAAGATGTATATCATCTGCCTTCAAGTAT